>NW_012267282.1:2055437-2058394 GCF_000151885.1 Dipodomys ordii | reverse complement strand
GTGTGTGTGTGTGTGTGTGTGTGTCTGTCTGTCTGTCTGTCTGTGGACATAGGGCACCACCATTGCACACAAAGCAACAGAAGCTGTGGCTGATTGGAGCTGTACTTCCGACACAGCTCCGGAAGGCCGCGCCTCAGAGTCCTCATGAACATCTGGTATCTGGAAGGACCGTTCTGACAGTACAAGGAATCCTGGTTGCGCCTCTCTTGGAGCGGATGGCGTTGCGGCTTGGGAAGGTAGCCCTTGCTATGGGCAAAATGGGAAGGACTTTGCAACCTGGTCGAATCTAGGATGTTGGCAGGAAGGCTTTGATGAAAGGAACCTAAAACTCTTACACCCTGGAGAATATCAGAAGGATGAGAGTCCGAATCACAGGAGCCCGTCCGCTCAGAAACCGCAAACACGGATCATCGGTTGCCTCTGGCCTGCCCGCCGCTCGCGGTGACACGGTCATGAGAGAAACAGGGTAGACATGGAAGGCCTTGGCTCTCCATTCCCCGCTCCCCACCCCCAGAGTCCTGGCGGGAAGCCGAGCCGTACCCAGTCCCCACTCTTATCTTACACCAGCAAGGATTTTTCTCAAGAAGGGCTGCTCTCCCCCTCTGTGGACTCTGTCCCACGCTGGCATTGCTCACGATCGTCTACAGCGGATGAGCCATTGCTAAGAACCCTGCACGTCCAGCGTCCAGCTGTCCAGCGTCCAGCCGTCCAGCTTGCGCACTGGGGAGGACCCGCATCTTTCCTGGGCTGTCTCTGTGTAACGCTGGCCTCCCTCCCAGCCCAGCCAATGTCGGGAATTGCAGGCAGGGAGGAGAGACAGGGAAGTGCCATTTTCATGAGACAATTGCAAACCCCGGGTCCTGTGTGCATTGAGAGAATCTAGCCAATTAGTGGCAGTGTAATTGTCATTGTTCAAATGTCACCGGGAATAATGACTGCTCCACTTCAAGCGGCCCCTGCAGCTCTGTGGGAAGCTCCTTTTAAAGTCAAGGTCAGTACTCGTCCAGGTCGTCCTCAGGGTCCTGTGGACAGACCTTCCTCCCCCCCCCACCCCCCATACCGCCTGCACCCCGACTGAGGGCGGCTGAGGACTGTCAGTTGGATTGAGTCTCTTCTGAGTTTTCAAAACCGTGTGTTTTCAGCAACAGTGTCACTAAAATCATGCTTAAAAAAATGATTGTGTGTCTCTTGTGATGTTCGGAGGGGTTACCATTTCCTAAGCCCAAGCATGGAGAACTCCCCTTGGTGGTCACTGTTACCCCTTCCTGCGCCTTCCCAGCTTCCCCTGCCTCCCTGCCTACAGCCTCATATTCCACACCTCGCACATCAAATGGCTGGATCGCCCCCCGCCCCGCACCCCCCCCCGCCCTCCTTCCCTTTCCTCCCCTCTTTGACCCTCCTAAAAAAATGTCCCGAAGCAAAACCAAGCACCAACACCAAAACCGCAAAAAGCCCATGTGTCCCCTCTTCCCTTTGAACTTCCTGGTGGTCAGGAGGAAACGGAGTGGGTTTGGCGTGATTTGTCACCGCATTGTCTGAGAATTTCGGCATCCAGGACATCTGAAGCCAATCAAGCTTGCTCAGCACGGGGCGGCTCGCTCATTCTTGGAGACGAATAAAAGAAACCCTGGCGTTAACTCTGGAAGACACTGACCCACGGCCAACTCCAGCTCGGCTCGGCAGTCATTAAGTTCTCAGGCTCCGGGCACCAACTGGACAGAGTGCTAATGAGCTACTAAAGGGCTCGGGAAAGCACATTAACATTTTCAAAGTCTGCGGCTCCAGGGAGGCTGCTGGCTCCCGCGCGGTCTGCAGGGCACGGAGGGGCAGAAGGTCTTCTGACAGATGAGCTGCGGGAAGAGCGGCCACCTGCTGCTCCCTGCAAATGTGCCACACGCTGGCCACGGAATGCACGGGCATCGTGGAGCAAATCAGCAGCTTGGATGCGTGTGCTGGGGGTGCACGAGGCCTCGGGCCCAGGTCTCTTCAAAGAGCCGTGCCAGGTATGACCGGGCTAACACGCCAAGGACAGGGCGGGCAGACCGCTACCTCCCGAGGGGCTGCCCAAGCCTGGCAACCGAGGCAAGCTCCCGTAAATCCTCGCGTCTGACAGGTGTAACATCATCCTTAAAGTTGGGGTGCAGGCCGCAGCAGAGCTGGCAGAAGTGCCCTCCATCCCCCAAAAGCAATGCCCTGGCAAAACAGGATCCCAAGGATCGTCAAGCTGGGGCTCCCGTAGTGTGCAGGAGCCTCGATTAAGCCGCAGAACATTAGGTGGCGTGGTGAAGCTCCTCCACTCTGCTTCCCACCTGGAGACGAGTCCTTCTGCTACCTCTCCCGGCCTGTCTCCAGGACTGACCTCGTCTCCCTGTTATTGTTCAATCAAGTGACATCCTGTCAACAGGAGCCACGGGCCCAGCTGCGTCCCCCTCCCGTAACCCATCAACTTGTGGGCGTGGGGAGGGCCACGCCGGCTGGACGGCTCAGGGTCTGTGCCTGCCTCTGCCCGAGCCCGGGCATGCCGCCACACCGAGGCATTTCCACAGGGACGTGGGGCCGAATGGAAGCACAGGCCGCTTCCTCCCCGAGGGGTTCAGGGCCCATCCACACACACCGCTGGGACGTCCTCTCCCGGATGCAGCCCCAGAGGCCGGACAGCGGAGACAAACGCACCCACGCCTCTCCATCTGGGCTCTGCAGGCAAACTGGAGATCCAACCTCAAGAGGACACCCACAGCCCTGCATGTCCGCGTCAGCGCCAGAGAGCGCTGGGCAGCAGCTGACTGGGAGCTGGGCCTGCGGAAACACATCGCAGCAATGGAGCATTGGGTAAAACCACGGCAGAGCCCAGAGATGAAGATTCACTGAACACACCGTGTGCACACAGACACCACAACTCCACCAGATACACTGGACACACCGTGTGCACACAGACACCACAACTCCACCAGATACAC
>NW_012267282.1:2039128-2053772 GCF_000151885.1 Dipodomys ordii | reverse complement strand
GTGTGTGTGTGTGTGTGTGTGTGTTTGTGTGTGTAATCAAAAAAACAAAGAACCTTTAACTGATCTGAACAAAATGAGGAGGAAAAAGACCCAGATTAATAAAATTAGAGATGTGAGTGGGTGACAACCAACATCAATGGAATAGCAATACCAGAGGCTACTTTGAAACCCTCAATTGAGATTATCTAGAAAAGTCTCAACAAAAATGGAACCATTTCTAGCTACACTTGAACTACCACCATGTAAACCAGAGAATATAAACCACTTAAACAGCTCTGTCCTGAGCCAAGGATGGAAATAGTTCATAGTCTCTCAACTAAGGCTCATCAAACAGGCCGAGGAACAGGAGAGGAGGGGACCCAAGGTACCCATCCTGTGAAATCAGGACCACGCTGGACAAGAACCCAGTAAAAATGAGGGGGGAACCATGGGCCCATCCTCTGGTTAGGTAATTACACAACGGGCCGAAAGAGTTCAGGAACAGCTTCAGGTCAGGTTGGTGTCAGCCCACAGGTGGCAGGATGAACAATACTACCACGAAACCCGCTGTGGATGAATGAGGAAGGTACAGAACAAAGAAGGGGCCGTACCCTCTGCCGCGGCCCTTTCTTATGGTCATGTCCGGGAGGCAGAGCCGCGTGGGGCTTGGTTTTGTCTGTGCATCGGTCCCGAGGCGTCTGCTTTGACGGTGTTTAAGTGGAGCTTGAGGAAACTCTCCCTTCGTGATCTTTTGTTCCTTCAATGCAGACCAAGCCTTCGCTACAAGACGGTTTTATTTTTCATTTCGGTGTTGGGCTCCCCGATTAAGAACTGGCTTTCAAGATGGAAATCTTTTGAACTTGAAGCCGTGAGTTTTAGCCTCCTTCCTCACCGGGTGACATTGCCCGGGGCCTCTCCCCGGCCCTCCCCGGCCTCCCCACCCCTTCCCGCCCTCCCCTCCCCCCCTCCAGCCTCACACGGGAGCCTGTGCATAGAGGCTCCAGTGTGTGCGCCCCACATCCCCCACCCCTCTCAACCTCGTCTTCCTTGTCTTTGTCTCTTTGGGAGGATTTTTTATTTTTTTTTAATTTTGAAGCTCCATGAGAGAACAGACAACTTTGATTTCTCTTCTGTGTTTAACTCGGGGTTTTAACCCCTGCTGTGCTCATAACTAGACAGCATCCCGGTGTCTTTCTCCTGGGGTCACGCGGAGATGACTGCTGACAAGCAGACTGCGTCTCCTCCCAGGGTCACAGCCACAGCTGAGTGGGACTGAGAGCGAGGCTGGGCTGAGGGCCGCGTCACAGAGCTCCACCGGCTTCAGACCCCACGCGACCCTCCCAGCGACCCGGCAGCCTCAGGCCACCTCTGCTGTTAAGAATGAGTTCTTGGACCGAGGCCCGGGAAGCCCAGGTTTCGGGCTGGCTCCTCTTCCCCGAAGCCACAACCAGGGGCCGGCCTCACTCTGTTCCTGACTCCGGATCTAGGCCCACCAGGTGGTGTGGGTGATGATTTCTGCCCCCTCTTGAGTCACGATGACGGCTGGAAGTCCAAGTCCCAGTGCATTTGCGCTCTGTGACTCTGAAGACGTTGCTGTGGGTCTCTGCCTTCACTTCACAGGTGAGGAATTAGGGGCTCCTTCGCCCGCGGTGGCATGCTGAGTGTTTGGGTTTCCTTCTTCTTAATGATGGGCTCACTATGCGAATATCACACCTCGCAGACCCAGGGCCCGCTGGGAGTCTCACGCTGACCAACGCAGACTCACAAAAATGCAAACCCTGGAAACAGTTAAGGTAGCGTGACCATTCTGAGGATTACATCCGGAAACAATTCTCTGTGCTCCCAGGCTGGATGCGTGAGCTCAGAGCCCTGAGCCTTAGAGCTCCGTTCAGGCATGGCAGAGACGGTAATGGTCTGCTCGTGCGTGTGGAGCTCTCTGGGCCCCTGGTGCTGAGCTCTGTGAGCCGCCATTAGTCGCAGCTACTGCAACAGCCAGTCGCTCTTCCCCACCACCATTCCAGAACAAAGCGGCATTCGGATGTCCAGGGACGAGGCTGGCCAAGATCCCCCAGCGCATCCCTGCCACAGCCAGGGATAAAACCTGGCTGACCTTCCAAGGCCCCCCACAGCTCCCTTCCCCCTCCTCCCCCAGCCCAGAAAGCCCATCTTGTCAGGAAAGACTCCAGGAGGAGTCCCAGAGGAAGAAGTAACCATCTCCAGCTCAATTGCTAGGCACCTGTCCACGGCCTAGCAAACACGCCACCTTGGCTGGTTCTGGCAGCAGAAGAGGGAGGGAGGAGGTAATTAGGTTTTGCTGCTGCTTAATTTAAACTTCAAAGGTAGGTCTGTACAAAGGTAGGTCTATTCAAAGACACAGATTGACAAAATGGGAACAAAACACAGAAGGGAAGGAAGTGATTTGCACATCCATCCCTTTCAGCAACCAAGACA
Source organism: Dipodomys ordii (assembly GCF_000151885.1). Classification (NCBI taxonomy): domain Eukaryota; kingdom Metazoa; phylum Chordata; class Mammalia; order Rodentia; family Heteromyidae; genus Dipodomys; species Dipodomys ordii. The sequence continues at coordinate 2,051,342 of NW_012267282.1, read as the reverse complement.
AGGTGCCTCGAAAACACAGCTCTTATCATGGAAACTTCCTCTCTTACAGTACAAAAAATAAAATAAAAATGGAAAAACACCTTCTCTTGTCATGCTAGAGATCAGCTTTGCATTAAATACCGCTCATGAGACCCTGGGATCCTGGATTTCTGGGCCCCTTGAAGAATGGGAGCTGCGAGTGGAAGCTTTCTTCCCTTAGTTTACCGTATTTCTAAGGGGACCACGAGGCTAAGAAGGCTGCGAAACTCTTCCCTCGTTTTCTCCCGGAGGAGGCCAGGGAGGGGAGGCCAGGTCAGAAGGTCCTGGGGTGAGGCTGGTCCGTGCCTCGCAGGATCACACGATTCCCAGCCCGTGAGTGAATGGATTTATTCCCCACACCTCAGGGGATTTGCTGAGGGAGCATCGCTTACGATAAGATCAGCGCGGCAACGAGGCCCCTCCGTGAAGAGAGACAGAAAGTACTTTTCATATCTTCACAGTGGACGGTGACGTTTGTCACCACACACCTCAGCCGTGTCTGCTGCAGAGAAGCCGAGGGGAAGGTTGGAGTAAGAAAGCTCAAGGTAGCTGTGTTGTACACAACCCCCCCCTCCGCAGCCCCTGGAAACTGGGTAGCGCCCAGTGTGTGTGCTCCGCCTTTCTTTGAGCACAAACCGGATTTCCTCCAGTGTTTATGAGAGGAGGGCGCGGGGAGCCGGGAGCATGGGCCCGCGAGCATTCAGCCGGCCGCTTCCACAGTACTTTCCTAACTTCCTAGATGTGCGCGTTAGAGAGAGACAGCCCCAAGTCCGTGATAAAAACCTGGCTGAAGTGTAAAGCTGGCAGGAGCTTGGTTAATTTTGTAATAGATTCACATAGGTCTCCAAGGAGAAGAGAAACTTCACGATTATAGGTTGTTGTGTTTTTAAAGTAAAAATGATAACAAAGGGAATCACCTCTATTCTCCTGTGCGTCTTGGAGCACTGAAATGCTCTCCTGATTTTATAGCCCAGATGGAGCCCTGGTTTATCTCCCGACGATCATGTATTTTGTGTATGCTGGGTTCCTCTTCTTTAGGTAGGCATGTCTGTTTTATTTGCTTTGTGTTCTCAGCTCTCCACAGGGTGCCATGTACATGTCTGCTCCATTTATAACTGTGTTAATATATAAAGAACTCAAAATAGCAAGGAAACAAATAGCCCAATTAAAAAAATGAGCAAAGACTGGAAAAGACATATCTTTTTCCCCAAAAGAGGCATGCGGTTGGGCGATCAAGAAAAGCAAGCAACAACGGCTCAGTGTCACTAATCATGAGCCACAGATTAAAACCAGAATAATTTTTTAAATTCCCGACAAAATTCCCTCCCCCCCCAATGGTCAGAACCAAAGCAGAAAGACACCCATTGGCGAAGATGTGAGAAAAGGGTCCCCTTGCACACTACTGTGTGTGCAAATTAGTGCCCGTGTCATGGAAACAGGACCAACCACGAAAACCAAACAAAAACCAGCTCTGCCCCGTGACGCAGACCATCCAATTCTAGGTAGAGGTGCACGGGAATGTCATCACCGAGTGAGAGAGCGATCCAGGTGTCTCCTGTGTTTATTGTAACGTCTCTCACGTTACTCAAGACGTGGAACCGCTCCAAGTGTCCAGCTGTGGAGAAAGAGATAAAGAAACGCGACGCATACAGAGTAGTGCGCTATTCAACTGAGGGAATCCTGTCGTGGGTGACAGTGAAGACAGATGAGCCTGCTGGCCGTGGCGGTAAATAAAATGAGCGCCACACAGAAAGACAATGTCCCGACAGAGCCGCAGTTTGTGTCCCGCCCGTAGGCCCAGGCCCGGCCAATGATGAGGCGCACCTGCCCTGTCTGTCTAACTTGTGGAATCAATCTGTCAATCTCTCAACAGTGTCGCATCCTGGGGGCTGCGGTCAGAGAACCGAGGAGCTGACTGCAACCTCCCCTCTCCTCACAGATGTCCTTGAAGCCATCGCTGGGCCCTGGAGATGGCAGGGACCTCCTTTACATGCTGGTGCAGTATCTCTGCCTCATCCATGTACCTACCCACCCTCCGCACAGCCATCCACGCTCAGGTATACTTTAAGTCATTTCTCAATGACGCACCGTGCCTAATGCAACACAAATGCCACTGAAGTACCCGCAGTGCTATGCTGTTGAGGGGATCCCAGCGAGCAGGAGGAAATCCCGCTCATGTCTGGTACAGATGCCACTGTTTCCATTAAAATGTTTCCAGTCTGTGGTTGAGAGAGACCTCATGGGCACATTGGGCAGGCCCATTCTGGTGTACAGTACGCTCTACTCACCATGGTGAATCGCCTGTAGCAGCGATTACCCCTGCCAACCAATGTAAGTGCATGTGTTCTCAATATCAAATATGAATCACTTTGTACAACACCACAACCAATATCACATATTTGATCCTGCTGGCCATCGGTTGTGGAAGCTTAATTCTGTGAGGTGATTTCTGCACCTCTCGGGTGCATGTTCACGCACGTGTGTGTATAAAATCGTACTGTCACATTCAATAGTTTTCCTTCTGCCATGGATTCTCTTTGCTCAGGTCGAAAGCAGAGCATGGGAATTGGCCCTGAGAAGACAGAACAAGGAAGACTTGGGGATGGTATATATAGGTTACTTCTTTGGTTTATTCTCTTCTATATAGAAAAGAGGACGATGGATGATCCTTGGGGGTCTTTGGGAGAGGATGCTGTCCTGGGGGGTCTCTTGCTGTCCCGGTGATTAGGAGGGAGGCTATGGATCGTGGTACAGATGGTTAATCAGGACAGCCTCCTCAGATCCCGGCTGGCTGGCTCCCACGTGCTCACAAAATGGAAAAGGCACAGTTCACCCACTGTCTCTGTGCAAGCTCACATTGTCTCTGTTTCTTGTCTTCCAATATTAGGAAGTGCTCCATGCTCCTTCACTGACCTGGGAGCCAGCGTGGCCGGCGAGGATTCTTCAGCTCAAGGCAAGCTCGGGCTTTGGACTGTGTTTCTTTTGTTTTTCATCTTCTTCCTCCACTAGACATGCCACACACGCACACACACACACACACACACACACACACACACACACAGTCTTGATGTTTGGTGAGATACAATTCTATATAGATTCAGTTCTGTATCCAAAGCCTACCCTTGATTGTTTGCTTCCAAAGCCAGTGTTTGTCAACTTTATGACCAGTCTTGCGGAGTCTGGGATATGCCTCTTCTTCCCTAATGCTTCCCATCCCTTCTGGAAGGTTCTTTGTGCTTCTCAGTAATGAAAACAAGGTGCTGGTAGTCACGCTTAGAGTGCAGAAGGGAAGGGCGTTGGGCAATACTAGAAGATCAGGTGTCCAAAGGGGCTTCCGCCGTGATGTTTCCATGTCCGTGTCTGGCGCACCTGGATCGAGTTTATTCCTCTGCTGTGTTTTCTTCGTTCCTCTCCCCTGTGACGCCCCCTTTTAAATGTTTGTTTGGGGGTCTCTTAGTGCCATTTGAACGCATATAGCTAGCATACCCCAGCCTTGCTCACCCACCGCGCCCCTCCCCCTCCATCTGAAACCCATCCCTGCCAACGCGGGGGCAGACGGCAAGTGGGGGTTTACTTGATTACTTGAACAAAATATATTGATCATTCTAGAAGACAGTAGGTATGGTGCGCATAAGAATGTCCTTAAATAGATTTAGTCTGGCCTGACTTTTTTTCTTCAAAAGGAAATGGTATGTGTAAGATATATTATATACATATAAGATTGGGTGTGGACAGCGGATTTCTGCTGAGGAACTGTTAGCAGTACCAGTCCTTCTAAACTAGATCGCCGACCCGAGACCAGGCGTGGGGCCGGTGCTGCGGGGGACGCTTCTCGGCCCAGCCTTGCTCCTAGGCTGCAGGGCTCCAACCAGGCTCCTTTTATCCAAATACCTCATCAAGAAACCAAGTGGCCCAGATGAGAAGCTCCTCCTCGCAAGTGTGTCGGTGAAGCAAACGACAACAACAGAAACCTCCGTGTGCAACAGCTCTTTTCAACTGCATTGCAGCAGCGGCTATAAAGAGATGCATATAAATACCCGGAGGGTGGGAGGAATGGAAGGACAAGAAAGAAAGGAGAGAAAAGTTCTCAAATCCCATCAGCAATAAGTGATTCTTGTATTTGCTGTTTTGCTTTGAATTTGGAAATAGTTATTGGCTCAGGAAATCAAGCATTTTTGAAGCAATGAATCCCTCAGCATGGGGGCCTAATGAGACCACTGCTGTCTGCCTGGGGCTGAATACCTGTTTTGTTTTGTTAGGGCGGAATAAGCCCTGTAATGAGGGATGGAGTGCCGGTCCTGTGGTGTAAGTAGGAGTGTTGAAGGGACCGTGTTTATGTCCTGTGAAGTCAGCCCGCCACTTGGGAGGGGGGTATTAGAGGAGACAGAGCCCAGGCCAGTGGCCGCTCTGCTCACCTGGTCAGCACACAACTTGCTGGTTGGGGGCGCTGTGGTGGGCGCCAGACTTTTGGGGAAGGTTCAGTCCCTGCTGATGGGTTGTGAGGATACCGGCTTCACTGGTAGGAGGAGAGGCGTGGCTGCAGGAAGCAGGCTCTGGAGAGACCTGGCTCCCTGGCTCACCTCCCAGGTCCACTCACCTCCTGGATGACCGGGCCGTCCTGAAGAGCTGGGCCTGCGGCTGGTGGGGTTCCTGAGGCCCTCGGCATTCACGTCCCCTCAGAGGTGCAGAGCTCGCAGGCCGCCGAAGGCTCTCCAGCTCCCTCCCGCTTCCTGGGCAGCCGTCCAGGGACTGAGGAAGGCGTCCAAGCCCCTTGTCCTGGGCTGCTGCCCTGTGCCATGTGCCCAGGCCTTTCTGTGGCCTGGCCCGTGGCCGTGGCGTGACGCTCGCGCTCTTCTGACACAAGTCCCAGTGGATACTTGGAAACCCCACTTCCAAGTGTGTCTCCCAGGCTCACCATTTCCGCTAAACCTCCGCCCCCTTGTTAAATTCGCAGCTGATCCCCTTCAACTTCCCCAAGGTCACTGTGTTTTCCAAGCACGTCAGTCCCCCACAATGCATCTCTTCCGAGATGGTTCAGGTGGAGCCCTCCTCCCAGCCAGGGTGCTTGAGGAGACATTATCTCCAGCAGCAGCCTGATGAGCTGCACCTGAAGCGGATTCCGAGGTGCCACGCAAGCGTTCGGAGGCTCCTCAGAAACATCAACGTCAAACCCGGTTGTCTGACATTCAATCAGGGAATACACTCGCGATCGCATCCATTAAAGCATTCTGTTTGTCCCGCACACCACCGGGGCCACGTCATGTGGCCGGCGCCACGTGGAGGTGGGGATGAGCCTTCTCTCAGTCTGACTTGGAAACTCATTTTCTGGGAATCCACATGGGTCGACCTGCTAATGAATGTCGCAGAACCAAGTGACCTGGTTCATTTTCCTCAGGAGATACTCGTCCGTTTTTGTGCAGTAGTGTGAGGAGACACCTTGAGGCATTTGTGATCCCATGACTTTTCTGAATGGTCTCCCCTTTGAAGGAAATGGCGGTGTCTGTCCATCCAGACCATCCACCCAAACGGCTGGCGCCGGCAGCAGAGGGCAAAAACCAAGGTCTGTAGAGGAAATTTCCTACGACGGGGAGACTCGCAGGTGAGGCCTAGCATTTGCTAGAACAAAAATAAAAACAAGTAGGGTGCTGCGAGTAAACAGGATAGGGTGCCCAGGAAACAACTTAGAAACGCTTATCAGAAAGGACAGAGCTCACGGGGTGCTCATGGGGGGAGCAACGTGGGTCCCCAAACCCAAAACGAAAAGCCACAAGGGGACAAGGCGAAAAGCAGATGTTAAAAGAGAATCTCAGGTGCTGTTAATCAAGGCCACAACAGAGAAAACCTGGCACAATTCCTGTGCCATTCTTCCTGCGTGAAGCGTTTTCTACTTGTCCTCGGGAATGGGTTTAAGACAATGCAAGAATTCCAACAGGGAGACTAAACGCAGGTTTTGCTCCTTAGGACGGACTTGCTGCTGAAACAGATATGGGTCGAGAATGGCCCTGCTATCCCTCTGTGGAGCTATTTTTCCCTCTAAGAAATGGAATGTTAAGGACAAGCCTGGAGAACGCTGCGGAAACCATCTGGGGCAGATCTGTGATTTCAATGGCTGATGATTCACCCACCAGAAATAAAGCCCCGGCCGGCGCTCTGTACAGACGCCCCAGGCCAGACATTGCCAGCTGCTGCCTCACATCACGGCAAGCCAGAGTCAGAGCCTTCTTCCTCAGTCCCTTCTCCAGAGGACTAGCACACATTCGGCGCAGAGAACGATCCACAGAGAGCTCCAGGGCTGGCTCCCTGAGTCCCACATGTGTGAGGACTGGGTCTGGGAAATGGAACTGATAAAACCTGATTATTTCCTCCTCCTCCCCCTCCTCCCCCTCCCCCTCTCCCTCCTCCCACTCCTCCTCCTCCTCCTCTTCAACTGGAGCATGAAGTCAGGACCCCGAGTTATTTATTGGAGAAAGATTCTTTGCAAAGTGTCTAGCAGGTGTCCTCAAGGCTCCCCGGCAGGCAGGACACAGCTGCTCCCTGAGTCTCTGCAGTGTTCCGGGTCAGGCAGACCCTACTTGTAGAGACGTAATTATTCCAGTGAGGGGTGCTCCTCCCCGAAGGAACTCACAGCGCCCCTCCAGGCTCGTGCTTAACGTTTGGCACCTGCCTTCTTGGAATCCATCTCTGAAACAGAAACATCTAGATTCAATAGCAGGGTGAGTGACACATGGCCGTGCAGGCCGGCCTTTCCCTCTGCCGCGTTGGGAGGACGGGCGGGGTGATGGCTGTCACCTTCGAGAGCATCGTGTCACTGTGACCATCCGTTTCTCAGAGTTGCCCTTGACCCCTGCGGCTACACAGAGCTACGCTCTGAGTTGTGTCTTGCTAACTGGCTGCACACAGCGGTTGCATTCCTCTCTGGCTTCTGTTTCTCTTTTGGTGGTGTGTGTGTGCTCAGGGGTGCGTGCACCTGTGAGTGTTTATAGGTACTGTGCGTGTGGCCAGCATAGGTTGTATGTGTGTGTGTGCTCATATGTGTGGCTCATTTGTGTTTATGTTTATTTATACATATGTTTATATATTGATGTGTGTTTACCTGTGGGCTCTACGCACATGTGTGATGAGCATGTATATGTGTTATACAGTCATGTGAATGTGTGTGTACATGTTCATGTATGACCAGGTGTTTGTGCTGTGCGTGTATGTGTTGGGGGTAGGGACTTGTGTGTGTCTATCTTACCTAGCATGCTGATGGGACTGGAAAAATCATGAGAGAGAGAGAGAGAGCGAGAGAGAGCGCTCTTCTGGTCCACGCTCTGAAGTCATCCACAGACAGGTCAGCTTGGCAAAGCCCCTCCACTTCAGCAGCCATCCATGCCTGTTCCCACTCTTCCAGTGTCCTGTGGTCTTTTCTGGCAAGTGTCAGGATGAAACAGAAATCTTGGAACTCAGTGTTTGACATCCTCAATTATTATGTTTAAGCCGTTTCTCAAACCAGCCCTGATCCGAGCATGAACTTAGCTTCGAGGTCTGCAGAGCGGGGTCTGACGCAGTGTGATTCACACTTGAGGGGGCTGGAAGGGCTCGGTGCCCCGTGTCACCTGTCTGTCCCTCCCCTCAGCGTCCCTTCCCGCGACTCTCTAAAGGCAGCCGCGAGCCTTTTCCAGTGGGAAGAGCAGCTACGCTGCTGGCCGCTGGAATTCCTCCCAGGTCTCAGCACGTAGGTGAAACTTTTAGGATAATTGGATCCCAAAATAGAAACAACACAGGAAAGTTGGAAATGCAACTCCGAAAAGAAAAACACTTCTTACCTAGAGGAATAAACTTCTGTATTTGCAAAGAGCCAAAAATGCTCTTAGGATGTTTCCATATGCAGGTGCTTAGAAAAGGCTGGTGGTTCTTCCTGGATTCCTACAATCTGTGTTTACAGGATTTCTTCCTGGATTCTTACAACTTGTATTTACAGGTTGCAGTGGGGCATGGTCCGTTCTTCAGAAAGAACTAAAAGGCCCGGATGAGTGCAGGGAAAAGTCAAGAAAATCCATGTTGTGGTCGTGGCCCACACGGCGCCCTCTTGCCAGTCAATCCGAGGTGGGGGTGGGTGAAGAGCAGTATTAGACGGTGAATTCCTTGCCTATGTCTTCCTCTAGTGTGCGCTGTGTTTTGGGGAGGCCGGCATGGGCACGCAGGGGCAGTGAAAACGTTTCCCCACAGACCTGGTGTGTTGTGTTTCCTTCAACAACTGGGAAAGGCTAGGTATGGTAATTCATGTCTATAATCCCAACATGTAGGAGGCGGAGGAAGGAAGACCATGGATTTGAGACTAGCCTGGCCTCAGTCTGAGGGCCAGCTCGGCCTACACAGCCAGCCTGACCTTGTTTCAAAAAAGGAAAGGGAGGGAGGAAGGGAGGAAGGAGAGAGGGAGGGAGGAAGAAAGGAAGGCCAGCCAAATATTAGTGCTTCCCTCTGCACTGGGAAGTACCACCCATTAGGTCCTACCCACTGGTAGAGTGAGTTTGTACAACTGCCAAACCAGGATCCAAGCCTCCCTCCCATCCCTGGCTGATTCCAACAACCCACGGGGAAACCCTGCCCCGAGAGGCCAGAATGAGACGCTGCCGCCATGAAACTTGGGAGAGGCGGCCCGGCCACCGTCTTCTCGGCTGTGGGGCTTCTGCAGAGTAACAACCAGCATGACTCCGCCACACGCCTGAGACTGAGAAGACACCGGAAGGCAGCCGACCACAGGAGCTTGTTTTCTGTGCACCTGCCAGCACCCTACATTTCACCCCGGAGAGATGGGGGAGGAAGGAGGCAGAAAACCCTAAAGCAGGCACCAGCGTGATGCTGAGCACGCCTGTCCACGCAGCCTGCCCAGCGCGAGCCAGAGGCTTCGCAGCCAGCACAAGCGGGAAGACAGGGGCCGGGGAGGCCCTGCCAGGAGCCGACTGCGGAAGTTTGGAGCAGGTTGTGAAGTGAGCGAGACTGCGTGCGCGTGCTGCGGCGGGCGTGAGCAGCCTTGGAGAGGCCCACACTCAGTTCTGAGGTGGTGGCAGGCCCGCCCGCCATGGTGGGGAGGGAGACTCAGCGTTATTTTTAAATCCCCATTATTAGAGGAAACACACATCTGGAATGCGGCGCGCGGTGATTATCAGCCGCTCGGCTGAAAAATAGCCTGGTGTCTACAATGCATCATTTTCTAATTATTTTGATATTTCTCAGTGTCTTCCACACTGGAGGCATATAACATCCAGCTCATTTAATCGCTGTAAATTATACTTCCTCCATCTGCCATGGTCCTCCAGTTTAATAAGATCTGTACTTCCTCCAAGTTTGGGGAAATCATGGGAAATGGTGAGCTAGCTCGGTTTCAGCTCTCTCTCTCTCTCTCTCTCTATATATATATATATATACAGATACAGATATAAATATATTGTTTTTCTAGAGGAAAAAACTGATGCGTTAGGATTAGAAAACTATTTTCATATTTCCAGTTTCCTGGAGGAACTCAAGAATTTTTACAAGGCGACTTGCCAAGCTGACAAAAATTATTTTACAAGTGTCTTATGAGATGTTCCAGAATAGTATGGTAAATAAAAGTAAATAAGCTAGCTCTTCCCCCCCCACCCCCCGTGGGTCTGGCTGCAGTTGTCTGTCTGTCTTTACTGAAAGGCATCTTGCCTGTCCGTGGGCGGTGGAGGCATCTGGGTAGACATTCATTGAGCGAGCACGGACACAGGCATGACCAGGTCCGGAATAATTAAAGTTGCACGTGGATAAAGTGAGGAGGAGTTTGAGCACTGATTTTCTTCTACAGCATCTACCGAAGACCCCAGCAGCACTTCATGAAGAAGGAGTCATTTGTGTTTGGGTCGATGCGGTGCTGATACCAGAAGAAATAGTCTATGTTCTCATGGGTCGCCCGACGTTTTAATTGAGGAGGTCTCGGGCAGCTTCGTGGGGACCCGGCATGCAGGCTTCGCGTGTCCGGTGCCGGGTGAGGAATGCCGCCCTCGGGAGCGGGTTGTCCTTAGAAGTCCCCCAGTGCCACCACACAGCAGACACCCCGCAGGTCCTCCTGCGGGGGACAGGAGGCCAGGCTTGGGGGGACAGGAGGCCAGGCTTGGGGGGACAGGAGGCCAGGCTTGGGGGGACAGGAGGCCAGGCTTGGGGGGACAGGAGGCCAGGCTCTGGGCAGGCCTGAGTGTTGGCTCAGAGATCGCTGATGTCTTCAGACACACAGCCCCCCCCCAGTTCTTCTGACCCAGGCTCCACCTACCGGCTCGGCCCATAGGTTGGTTTCGTGATTCTGCCCCCTCTGTGACAGGAAGGGAGATTGTGCCGTGGGGGCATGGAGGGTAGCAGGGCTGAGAGGGAGGGTCTGCGGCCGAGACGCCCCGGCCTCACACCAATGCTTCCTTGAAGGAGTTTGACTCGGGCGGAAAGGCCGCAGCCCTCACGGCAGACGGGACCCGCGCCAGCGCCAGCGCCAGCCGGCCCGAGGTCCGTGCGGCCCGGCCAGATGCCCACAGCCCCCGGGCCTGTGCTTGTGAGTGTCCTGGCATTATCTGTGAATATTGGAGGATTAAAATCCGCAGCTGGCACTGATTCACAGGTACCGCGGGGTGATTCCGAATTCCCCGAGCCCATTTGTCACTGAAGATGGCGTCCCCGGCCCTGGCTTCGCCTGGCTGGACAGCGTGTTCACGAGGCGCCATGGGCTCCTGGGGGACATTCTGAGGGCATTCTCTGAGAATTACAGATGCTTCTAGAAACATTTCTCTCCCCGCATGCACAGTGGCATTAAGTGAGGGCCTCACATCTGTCCAGCCACATCCACTGCCAGATGGCTGACCTTGGCTGACCACAGACAGCACCGTGGGCTGAATTCAAACCTGGACTTTGCCTAAAAGAGAGACAGGCTGAGAAAGAGCATGTCCAGGGAAGTGTGGAAGAAAAGCGGGAGAGATGAGCCCGGGAAGTCCCCCCCCCCCATCATCTTCCAACCGACCGCTGCAAGGACCTTGGCTGCAAATGGGTAGAGCGCCAGGGCGAGGTACAGAAGGATGGTGGCCACAAGGTCAGCTCAAGGTCAGGACGGGCCTGCTCCGGCTGCTTCCTGTTCTCACCCCGCATGGCCGTGAGGTCTCCTTCGGGGAAACGCTGCTCTCACTTGGATGAGAGGCAGAGGCCGCAGGGTCCCAGAGGTGATTAGAAAGAGCTGCTGTGTCTGCCTCAGAGACCGACCGCGCGCCGCACCAGCGCTGCCCGGTCCCGGTGCCTGGCCCTGGTGCCCCCCGGGCCCAGCGCCACGCCGGTGCTCTGGGTCCCCGCGCCCGGCCCCAGTGTCTGGAAACTGAACATTCGCACCCTTCAGCCTGAGCCTTCATTTTCATCTCATTAGGGAAGAAACGTTGGGTAAAAATAAAATCTCTTATTTTGCTAATGAGAGACATCTGTTTGTTCCTCTTATTAGGCATTTGCTTTAATAGTCAAGTTTTGTTTGCTTTTTTTAAAAGCAAAATGCCACTTCAGGCTGCGGTGACTTTGGAAACTGGCTTCCCTGAGTCAGGAAGAGGAAGAGGAAGGGGGGAGGGGTTAACTCAAGGCCGGGGTGAGGGTGCAGACGTGGAGGGGTCGGTCCCCATGGTCAGCTACACTGTGTGCCGTTCACCGGGAGGAGGGCTGCGTGGGGGCAGGTGTGGGGGTCAGATGACCCTTGGTGCCTGGTGGGCGAGGGGGTCACGGGTGCTTCTCAGAGAGCGGGGGATGGAAACAAAGGTCCCAGCAGGGCCAGGGCAGGGCTGGAAACGTGGTGGGGGGCTCCCAGCAGGCCGCCCTGGGCCCCGGACACGGGGGCTCCCAGCAGGCCGCCCTGGGCCCCGGACATGGGGGCTCCTGCCCTCCGCAGCCCTGAGGTCGTAAATCCGTGATCTTGTGAAGTCATTCTGTTTCCGGCTACTCGTTACAGCAGCAATAGGTAACGAACACAGTCTCCCCACGCACTGTTTCCTGAGCTCCAGGCAGCAGATCCCACAGTGAGTGACCTCACTGGCTGATAGGCCGGAGGAAAGAGGATGGAGCCTGAATGAAGCAGGGGCCATTATCCTCCTCCCCACCTGACAAAGGAAGAGGCCTCCACCCCCAGGTGTATAGAGGAGGAAGGGGAGGAGGAGAAGGAGGCAGGGGAGGAGGAAGG
>NW_012267282.1:2007405-2039078 GCF_000151885.1 Dipodomys ordii | reverse complement strand
AGGAGGAAGAAGGGGGAGGAGGAGGAGGAAGGGGGAGGAGGAAGGGGGAGGGGGAGGGGGAAGAAGAGCTGCCAGGGGCTGAAGCCAGGGCAGGCGCCCCGCCCTGAGCTGCCTCTTCAAGGAGACTGGGCTGGGAATGCAACATTCATCCTCATAAAATCAAAAGGCCAGTCTGCGTGCTCGTAGGAAGGCAGAATTATGGAAATCACGCGACAGAATGCACACAGGGAACTGTGGGACCTCTCCTCTGAATTTCCATTAAGATTTAACAATCGCCCTCCAGCCGAAGATCCTCCCGACACTTTAGGAGGAAGGAAGAGCAGAGAGCCTCGGTCTATCTGGTCGCAAGTGCGGCCCGTGCACAACTAATCTGCCATCCTATGTGTTTTCCTCTTAATTTAGCTTCACACCTTTGATCCCTTGGTCCCCAGGAATCCACACCTTTCATTCTCAGACACGGTGAGAGCACTGTTGAGTCCATTTGGAGTCGCATCTCATCTATTCTGCATAAATAATGCATCATACATTAATGTCGCCTTGTAACGTAATTCACGGTGGCTTGCTGGCTTGCAGTTTGGTGGCAGCACAGGTGACACAGGCCCCGGTGACTCCAGCACTTTTGCTCCTGAGCAGAAAGAGCTATTTTTTTTGGTTACTTTTGTTATTGTTATGTAATCCATTTAAATGGAGGCGTAGCTGGGTCAGCACTACCTAAATGATTTAATGTAAGATTAAATGTTAATATCTGGTAGGGAAAAAAAAAAACACACCTTGGTAAAATTTTAACTTTCGCCTTAATACTGTCTCTGCTCAACCATTTCAGCCCCTAACAGGGGCTTTCCCCTCCACACAGGGCCCAGGGCGAGATCCCTCCACACACAGCCCAGGGGGAGATCCCTCCACACACACACACACACACACACACACACACACACACACAGCTCAGGGTGAGATCTCTCCACACTGCCCAAGCCCGGCACCCAGGGTCTTCAGTGATTGAGATCGGACTCCCACAGAATTCCTTTTGTCTTTTTATTTTTCAGATGAAATCCTTCAAACATGAATTTTCGTGCGTGTCTGTTAGTTGTGATTGTATGGTCTGTAGCTGCACATGGCCGTAGGTTTCCCTGTAATGTTTTCTCATGTGAACCTGCTATTCTCTGTTCGCAATTCATTCACTGTTATTGTACCTCATTCCTCATATCCTGTCTTCTCCTGTCACGATTCCCCCTCTTCCTATAGCCTTTTATTTCTAGATTCTACCTCTGAGAGAGAATGGGAAACACGCATCTTTCTGAATCTGGTCTGTTTTGCTTCACATGATGATGGACCTCTGTCTCCATCCATGGTTCTGCAGACGAGCCGGTCCCTCGTGGACAGGCTGAGGACCACTGCAGGCGTACACCGCGTGGTCTCCAGCCCCCTCCGAGGGCACACGCACATCTCTATAGGACAAAGACTGGCGTGAGCGTGCGGGCACCTCTCCTGGACGTGGACCCCAGTTGACTTCAGCCGCACGCTGGGGAGCGGCAGAGCGGGGCCGGTCACCAGCAGGTTCTCCTGGTACCCGGCTTCTATTCAGGCTCGGGTTCAAGAAGCTCAGGAGATTTCTTAGGCACCTGCCATCCCCGAGACGGGGCCGACGCGCCATCTCCCATCCGCTCTTCTCCCCACCGCCTTTCCACAAACGAAAGGCAGCGGCCCCATCGCTGCGTCCTGCGGGTTTCTAAGAATGTTCATGAGAAGCCATCCTGCGAGCTCCAAGACGAAGCACCGCGCGGCCAGTCAGACCTTCATCCTCTCTTCCAAAACGGGATGAAGAAGAATCCTCACCTGCAGTGGGGCGTGGCGGGGCCCAGCTGTACTCTAGACATTCAGGAGACAGACTGGAGGCCAGCCTGGAAAAAGTTAGCGTGAGACTTTATTTGAATTAAAACGACAACAACAGCGATGAAAACGAAGCGCAGAAGAACCGGATGTTTCTGGTGGCCTGAACGGAGCGGTGAAGGGGGTGGAGCTCAGCCCCTCAGCACCCCCCCCCAGACGCTGCGGTGAGCAGAACTCCAGAACGTGTGGTCCCTTAGACCAACGGTTCACTCCACACCTTCCCACACCTGCCCAATTCCTCCTCCCCATGGAACCTTCTAGAACAAATAATCACGCACCATTCAGCCCCAGACTTGGGATAGTTTCTACCTTGGGTTTAGAGGCTTTTTTTGTATTTGTTTTTCCTTGCTCATACTTGGCATTATTCGGTATAAGCAACTATTTAAAACAGTTGTCCAGCCCCTGCCCTGTGCCTGGGCTCAGCCCTGCGCGACCCCCTCTGAGCCTTCAGCTGGGGGGAGCGGCCGCGGCCCCGTAGGGACCCAGAGCCTGCCACAGGCACAGGCGGGGGTGTCCCTGGCTTTGTACCTCTCTGGGATGAATTTCCTGCTGTTGTTTTGTATTGACAGTAATTTCGCTTTGAAGCATTCGACTGGGTAAGACTGAATATCTGATAAATTAGCCAGCCTGGGCGTGACAAGTTTTCCGCAGATCAAAGTCGCTGATCAGCTACCGCCCCCCCCCCCCACACACACACTGCCATCAGATTCACTTCCACCATTTGTCATGGCTTAGAACTTATTACGGCTCTTAAATCTAAGTCGTCATCACAGAGGTAATAAATAATAGAAGACTCTTATGTTGGATTATCTATTTATATTTTGTGCATTTGTCTTCCTTCCCCCTGTTCAACGGCAAGCTGGCGTGAGTCTTTGTGTACAAAATTCAAATTAATGTTCCTAAGTCGAGTCTCCCTTGGTCCTCTCCTGCACCAGGAACATTTTTTTTTTAGATATTGAGCAGTGATCTTGGCACAGAACACTAATTAGTGCTGGGACAAATGCCAGAAAACAGTTAGGTATGATCAAAGGAATCGCTGTTTTACTTTTAAGGGCAAAAGTTGGATAGAGAAATGCTCCACACTTTTGAGGTGAAGGGCAGGAAGGGGGCCTGATCTGGGGGATGGCTTTGGGGTGTTTTATAAAGGATCCAGGCGGCGTCCTGCCTTCCTGTGGTACCTTGGGGAACTGTGACTTTGAGCAGCTGGTCTTGGAGAGGGGTCCTGAGAAGGCTGGGCTGGCCCTTAAAGACTGGAAACCAATAAACAATTCCAACCAACAATGGCTTTGAGTGAGCTCAGTAAGGTTGCTAGCTCTTACCTTGCATCCAAGATGAGGGATTATGTGTCTTTGCCCCTGTGAACTTCATTTTCCCTCACCAGTGAAATGACAGGGCTGGCTGAGCCCCGGTTTAGTGTTGAGCCAAGTCCCGGGCAGACCCCAGCTCTGGGAGAGCATTACAATTACACTTCTCTCCCGGGGCTGGTGTTGGGGGCAGGGGGCAGGCAATAAGTATTGACGATTTGTGGACATCTGCAATGAAGAGGCTCATGTAAATTCACATCATTCTTCATTCCTGCATCTGCTTCCTTCTCCATTTGCTTAGAAAGGAGGGGTATGAATAGAAGACATGGTTAAAATATACACACACACGCACACACACACACACACACACACATAAACAAATCTGCAACCATGGAGTCTTCCCCAGCCTTTGCCTGGAAATGGTCTGGCTTCAAGTAAAACATCACCTCTAAGAGACAAAACTGTTTTCCAAAAGGCGGCTGAGCCATGGGTGCTGGCCTGGTGCGGCCTCCAGGACTCCGCGTTGAGGCTTTGTGTGTATCTGTGTGCACAATCCAGCGCTTTACCAATAAATAGGGAGGGATCCATGAAGACGCTTTCCGTTCATCTGTTAACAGAGCACGCGTGTATTGAACGTCTATAACTTGGCAAACTCTGGAGGAATACGGGGAGAGCTCTCAGAGCTAATTGCTTTTGTTCAGCCTTTGCGACCTCATGCGGATATAATAACACCCGCTGCATTGACACATTAATAATATCTTCTTTGTATCTATTTCCAATTTGATTCATGGGACCTGGCTCGGTGGGTTGACTGTGGAGTGTCAGGATTGACAGGTGTTCTGGAAGCTTCTGTCGGCAGCTGATCGAATCCTTGCCAGGGAGCAGCTTCTCTCCTGAGTCAGCATCACAGAGAAGGGTTTGATCCTAATGCATTCACCACAGGCTCTGTTCAGCGTTTTGCCCGCCACCCTGGGAGGCCCGTTTGAGGAGGACTGATTTTGGAGGCAAGCTGGGTCGGGGTTTCAGTGGCCCCCAGCAGCCTCGCGGAGAGACCGGCTCGGTGTGTGTGTGGGGGGGGTGAGCCGTGCCGTGGGGCGCCCATGTCCAGGGCGCAGGGTGGTGGGGCCTCTGTGGACATCATCCAGCAGGGACTGGCCGTTCAGACCACACTGCTGCTGAGTTCCTGAAGTCCGCACGGCCCGTGAGGACGGCCACGGATGTCAGAAAGACGAGCTCCCGCTCCTGCCGCCAGCCTTCCTGGGTTTCAGCAGCGAGTGACACCAGGCGGTGTTCTAGCCATGGCTGAGGACGGTGTCTGTCTCTCTGCGGTGTGCCCTAAAAGCCCCAGAGCCCGTTTCTGCTCCACATCCGGGGGTGAGCACCGGGGCTACACGTCCCCACCCCCACCACCCAACCTCCTGCCCAACAGACCCGAAGCTCCCAGAGCAGAGCCGAAGCTCCCGACCTCCGCACTGGACTTTGAATCAGGTTCTAGTTTCTCTTCTGTTGAGACTCTGTTCCCGGAAGCCATCTCCTCCATTCCTGGAGACGATTTTCCCACTCACCACCCTGTTCTGAAATGTCCTCTGGCACTGCGTCTCGAGCATCTGGAGGAGAGGAGCTTTGGAAGCATGGTGGGGGGGGGGAGGAAGGAGGGGGGACACCTCGGCGTCCTGGCTAGGCCTGGGCCTGCCAAAGACAGTGGTGCGTTTGGATGTCTGCAGTTTGAAATGGCGTACGATGGACATGTGCTTCTGTGTGTGCGCACGTGTGTGCATACACGTGTGTGCACACATGGGAGAGATGCCAGGGAACGGTGGCTCTTCTGTGCAGCGGCATGTGTTGGGTGCGGTGCTGCTGTGTGCGGCCTCTCTGAAGCCGTGTATCCCCTTAGTACGTGGCTTCCCACCGAGAAGCTTTCAAAGCCCTTTGGCTGTTTGCTCCTCACCCTGGGCGGTCCTTCCCCTGGGGGGGAGATCTTCCCTGCACTCAGCATGCTCCGTCCACAGGCCCTGGGCCCTTGTGCCTAGTCCTTGTCTAGGAGAATGCATAGCTTCTTACTTAGGGCAGCAGGGGCTGGCCGGCCCTGGCCGCCCCGTGTCCAGTGCACGGCTGCCCTGCGGGGACATCGACAGCCCCGATGTTCCGTTCATGAATTCCTGAAACCACTGCAGGTAAAAAGCAAGCAGAAACCCCCGGAGCCGGGAGGGCTGACCTTCCCCCTGCAGCTCAGGAGCGCCTGCCTGCAGAGTTTTCTCGGCCTGTTCTACATCCTAAGAGGCTTTTCAGGAGCCCTCCTAGAGGCTGGAGATGTAATGGGGGAGGGCGTGTGAAATGTACATCCGTGTCCGTTGAAGCAGCCCTGTGGTCTGAACTCAAGTCTTGCACCACTCCTCGAGGCCTGGCTTTTGCTTATAACGTTGGAGGAAGGGTCTTGCTTGCTGCCTGGGCGCACACCTGGAGGCAACCCACTTAAGCCAGGCTTCCTGATGCAGAGGAAAGCAGTCCTGCAGCGTCCACCGAAAAGACGTCTCGAGGACTCTCCTCCTGCCCCGGCTGGCCTCCAGTGCTGAATCCTTAGCCATCTCTCGGTAGCGAGGATTACAGGTGTGACTGCAGGTGCTGGGACCATCCCTGCCCTGGCCGCGCCCTGCATCCTTCTCCCAGAAATAACTGCACCGCCCGGGGGGAGGGGGAGGGGGCGGGGGAGGGGCGGGCCCTTCTGCCCACTGGCCAGGGGGAGGGGGAGGGGGAGGGGGAGGGGCGGGCCCTTCTGCCCACCGCCGGGGGGAGGGGGGAGGGGAGGGGCGGGCCCTTCTGCCCACCGGCTCTGATCCATCCGAAAATGGCTCTTCCACATTAGCCTATGGAAGAATTAGACTCAGGGAACCCACAGGCCCATCTCAGTGATAAAGCAGGTGGTGATTCACATCACTGAGGGGAATGGCTCTTTCTTCAAATTATTCTTGCCTAATGAAATTGTGATGAGTTATTTGCCTTGATTTAGCTTCACCACCGTCAGGAAGCTTGAAGTTCCATTGCAGACACTCAGAACATCTCATCAGCCTTAGCTCTGGAAATACGTCCTGGGCCCTTAGCATTCACTTGAAAGGGAGTTCTAGTGGTGTGTGTCTCTATCTGTGTGGTTTCCCAGTACTAGGCCACTTTCTTTACAGCCACTAAGATATTTTCTTGAATATCTAAAAAAGAAAAGCAAAGCAAAGAAAATCCCACCTAAATACCACGGTTAAAAGTTTCTTCCTTAAAGATTCTGGTTTCCAGGGGGTGGGGGTCAGCTCTCATTTTGTACGAACCCCACCTTGAAATCTGGGCACCTTGGTGTCCTTCAGCAGCCCCTGCAGGTCAGACGGGCACATACCCCAGAGCTGCACCCAAGGGTGACGGCTGGCCCCGCAGTCATCGACACGTCAGAAACCAGATCTCCGAGGGACGGCACCAAACACGTGACATGCTTCCACACACCCAGTGCCGTCACCGCCAGCTGTGAACGCATCACACCTTTTTATGAAGTATTATTTTGGCAAATGGACAGAGTGACTAGCCCTGCTCCCACCCACCCCACCCCAAGCCAAGTCCAGGTCACAGGTATGCCGCTGCCCCGCTGGGCATCAGCCAAAAAGCGAGGTGCACCAAGATTCATCTTCATTAAAGAGAGATTGCACGCTGGGGTAATGATGGCCGTTGCCACATAAATCCCACAGCCAGCAGCTGGAATGTAGGCCAGCATTCAGGGTGATAGCGACGTTTGAAGAGCGAGCTGCCGAGGGCAGACATTACCATTGCAGGTTGATAAAGGCTCTGCTTCCCGGGTCCGGGCAGTCTGATGAAGCATCTAATAGCCTCCCGGTTTCAGAAAGCCTTTCAGAGCGTCAGTGTTATTTGATTCTGATATTGCCACACAAAGCACTTTCTACTTCTAAATTGCTGAAAATGTTGTTTATCCAAAGGAAAGTACCCTAGAAGTCTGCTCTTTGTTTTCTGGGGAAAAAAAAAAAACCTGAGCATTGCCTTTATTCCCCAATATCTTCTGAAGGAAATGCTCTGGAGATTCAGGGAATTTTTTTTAAAGATGTTTACAGGTAAACGCAAAGACGTGCAGTGCCCCCTAGCGGGCCGCATTGCTGCTCCTGCCTCAGAGAACAGAGCTGGGACCACAGGCCCAGAGCTGGGTGGCCCTGGGCCAAGAGGGCCAGGGCCTGCCCGGCCTGTGCGTCCCAGACACCCACAAACACGCTTAGAACACTCATGAACAGTCAAATGCCACCTCCCTCTCCTGGACAGCCACTAAGATAAGCTGCCCGTCACAGTGGTGAGTTTGGTGGTGGTTGTTTGGTTTTGTGTAAGACCCAACGCCACCAAAAGTCAAACATCCCAAACGAATGTTTCTTTACTGCGTTCTGCAATGTCAGCTCAAGTCACAGCCTTCTGTGGGTCTGAGCACAACACCCCAGTGATTCGTCCGTACCCTGTTTTGTCTCTCTTTCGTGTCTTTAGCTCTTGGATCTCATCAAATCCTGTCTGTGATTTGGTGATCATTTCTGCCACTGGCCAAGCATGGATGGATGGATGAGTCAGGATCATCCGAACCGGTAATGAGGGACAAGTTGGTTTTTATGTGTTTGGCAAACCTGGCCACTGGCAGGAGTCAGGATCATCCGAACTGGTAACGAGGGACAAGTTGGTTTTTATGTGTTTGGCAAACCTGGCCACTGGCAGGAGCATCGGCTGCGTGTCACCCTTGGAATCCGTGCTGCTGATGAACGATGGGCCTCCTGCACGGAGGCAGCACCAAAGTAGCTTCTAGGCCTATTTCCAAAGTTGGAATGGATGCGTGGACCATTTAATAGCAGCCAATTATCTCGGAAGCCCGCAGAATATGTCACCATTAGTGGTGGCAGAGGATTTATTAGGCTAAGTAATGTGGAATATAATGAAATAGATTAAGTATTTTTTGATGAAATAATGGTACCATTAGGGCTGGTGACTTAAGTCTTAATTCAAATTACTCTCGTTGGGCACACTCTTGGAGCTGGAGTGACATCCCTAAAATGCATTGCCTGGCCTGCCCGGAACCCCCAAATCGAGGAGCCACCAGGAATAGCAGGCGAGGTTACAAAAAGCGGCTCCCCCCACCACGTGGAGAAGGGGCCTCGGGAGGCTTGGAGAGGGTTCCCGCGCGGCCACTGTGTTTCATGATTTTCTTCCTCAAACCAGCCTGTCTGTGTTATCCGGGCCTCCTGAGGACAGAGGCCATGGCTGGGTCAGAAACAGGAGAGCTCCTCTCAGGGAAAGCAGGCAGGAGCCCGAGAGAGGCGGGAAACGGTGGGATGACAGAGAGTCCAGCTGGGAGGAAGCCCGGAACATTCCTCCAGTCCAGCAGCGAGGAGGGGGTGGGGGGCGTTGTCAAGCAGACGGGAGTGCCACCCCGCCGGCTCACCCACCCCAGGACCCCGGGAGGGTCGAAGCATTTTGGCTCGAAGTCCCTGAGGTGCTTCTGCACTAGCTAGCCGATGCCGATGTGGAGAGGTTTCTGCTGTTGTTGTTCTGTTTTTGTTTTTGCCACAGGAGGAAAAGGCAGGTTTCCTTTTTGCTGTAATTTACACATAATTAAAATTCATGTGAGTGGCAGTTTCCAAATTAGACAGTGCATCTCTAATCTGTTTAATATCAGAAATGGTCTGAGGCGCTGCTCTCTGGGAGTTGAGGGAATTTGAAAAGTAAATAGAAGATTGTGTCTCCTGGCGTTCTCCACCCAGAGCTGGAGGGGAGCATCGCCACCAGGTTCCTGGTGCGGAAACCAGCGTGGGTGGAACCCATCTCGGAAGGCATCTCCAAGCCTCCAACACCTCCTCCGCCGTCCGGGTATCTCACAAGAAGATTGACTCGAAAGACACACGTGTCGGGACAGGGCAGCAATCTGGGGGCTCCTAAAGCCCATATTTGAAGAGTGTGACAAGAATTATTAAGGAGATGGTAGAGCCACCCGCGAGAGGAAAGACTGCTAGAAGGTGAGCATCCTCCTCGATATTCTCGGCAATTCCGCTCCATCCCACACTTGCACCCCTAGCTCCACAGCAACAAAAAGAGTGAGATGGAGACAAGCACGCATTCCCACGACAGCAACAAGCATTGTCCTCCGGGCCTGGTGGGGGACGGCTCCCCACTTCCAGCCTCTCGCTGTTTTAGGGAGGAGTCCTCTCTGCTCCCTGATATGTTCGTGCCCATGGGAGGCCAGCATCCCGCAGGGCCCAGCCAGTGATCTCCGCAGTCTGATGAAGGAAGCCCAGTGGGCTCTGGGCTCCAGTGCTTGGGTAAATGGAAGGGGCTGCTTCTAACTGGAGCCCGGGGATGGAACTGGAGCCCGGGGATGGAACTGGAGCCCGGGGATGGAACTGTATCCCTGACTGGCTACATTTTGAATGCGGGTGAAGGGCAAAGAGTGGCATTGGAGTAGGAGTCAAGACTTGTGCAGATGAGGCTGAGAACACCCAGGGAGCATCATCAATGCCAGCCTTCCAGCCAGAGAGCCTGCATCACACAGAGCTGGACCCAGCTTGGAGAGGGAGGACCACAGCATATGGAGCCAAGTTAGATCAGTCTGGAAGTGACGTGTTTGAACAGTCGCCCAATCCGTTGATCCAGCACTGCTGATTTCAGGGTGCTGGCCACCATGCCCAGCTGTGGGGTGAGAAGGGGACTTTTGAAACAGGGTCTTTTGAGAGAGGTTTTTAAGCGCAGCTTGGCCTCAAACCACCACCCTGCCATCCTCAGCCTCCACATAACCAGGTTTGCAGGGTTAAGCCACAGATTCCTACCTTGGATTTCCCCCTTCTCCTTCTTGAAATACAACTTTACCTTTTTAAAAAAATTACCACTTAAGTAAGATTATTCTGTGACGGCAAATGGGACAACTCGTATGTTTTGAGAGAAAGATTTAATTTCTTCATGGAGAATGTTTTGAAATCAGCAGCACAAATATTCCATTTCTGCACATAGCTAGTGTTTTGTTTCCTGCAGGGTTAGACAAGCATGCTCACACGCTTTTCAGTGTGTGCTCACTTTATTTACTTATGAGAACCATTTTACAGAGGTGCGATGGACAGGCAAACACCTGCACGTATTTAATAAACAATGGAAGGGCCTTTTAATGGTCGCTGGTGGGAGGCAGGACCTAAGCACAGATGTTTATCCATGCTGATAAAAAGCCAACCCATTAATTCCATTGTTATTGTATTCCAAATAAACACCAGTGCCAGCTCTGCTGTCTATGGAGTTCTCACTGGGATGGGTCTGTTTGGCTCACCTTGACCCTTACACAGTGTTAATTTCCAGAGAAAAACAGTATGACTTGATCATTAGTGGAAGGCCTCCTTTTGTTGTTGTTGTTGTTGTTGTTGTAGCTGTTTTCATTTTAATTACTGTCTCAACCGTTCTGGGCTTGGCAGCCTCTACCCCTTGGCAACGTCCTGGATTTTAAGCTAATTTTTATGGAGTGTTAACATCTTGGCCAGACGCATGACACTGTCCTGGGCCAGGGCTGTGGAATGAACCCCAGCCCCTCGTGATGTCGGTGGGAGAGCGCCAGCCCTGGAATCCTCAGCCCAGCGACAGCCGCGGCCACGCTGTCTCGGCCAGGGGAGCTTGTCGGTGTCGCCGGGCTGGGCGCGTGGCGTGGGGACAGAAGGTGTGTGTTGTGTGACAGCCAGACTCGGGCGGCCCCAGCACAGGCGCAGGGATGCCCGCGGGGACCCAAACAGCCAGTGTGACCCACACCTCGACGGTGAGCCCCGGTCCGTTTATTTCACAAACCTCCTTTTCTTTCTCCTTACGCTGTGCCCGTGATGTCCTCAAGAAGAATCGGGCTGTTTCTTATCCCCGTGACATCCCCAGGCGCTCCTGCCTGGTGAACTTGGGAAAGCTTCTCCAGAAATGAGCGTGACCTCGAGCCGCCACGCCGCCGAAGGTCCGACACACATGCCGTGCATCTGAGCACATACAGGTTCATGCACCTGCGTAGGTCTCTTCCTTTCTTTTCGTAATAAATACTCCATTTCTGAGTTCCAAGTATCCTTTCCCCACTGCCCCTTCCCGCCCCTGCTAACCTTTGAAAAAGGAGAAAGGTAGAATGTCCACCCATCTGTTCCACGAGGCTGCGCAGCATCACGTCCTGGCCACCATTGCTGTCTGTATCAAGGCATAAAACAGAGGACGCAACAGAGAAAGCTTACAAGATCAATATTTCTAGAGTGCTATGCAAACGCTGTGATCTATGCATACATTTAGATAACCTGGCTGCCTATGGCATGAATACATAAATGATTATGTGCGTACTTATAGCCCAGATGAGAAGAGGGCTCACCTCGAGAATGAATGCAACTGATACGAGACTAATTTAGGAAACTGAAATCTCAACCTGAACCCCAGATGCCTCAGAAAAGGCAGGGGGTGGCGATGAGCCGGGTGTGGCAGAGTATGCCCGTAATCCCAGCGTTTAGGAGACGGAGGGGTGGGGATCACGAGTTCAAGGTCAGCGTGGGCTACCCAGGGAGAGCCTGAACAAAAAGCTGAATAAATGCATCGAGAGGGATAGAAAGTTTTCAAAAGATACCTAGGACAAGAGATGAGAATTACAAAGAGGGATAGAGCACCTCTTTTTTTTGTTTTACAAACTTAAGATAGAGACGTGTTTCTTTTTTTAATACTATTTTTTATTGTGAAAATACAGAGGGGTTACAATCACATGGGCAGGATAATGAGTGCATTTCTCATCAAGCATTGCAGCCTCCTCCTTTGTTTCCCCTTCCCCTCCCATCCTCCCGAGTTTCTTATCTTGTTAAAGGATATTTGTATTATCTTTAGTAGTTACACAAAGGGCTATCTTTCTACAGATCAGTTTGTAGGCACACTGCATCTTGACCGTATCACCTCTTTCTTCCCCCACCGTTCCACCCCTCCCTTCCCTCTGTTTTACTAGTTTCATAGGACATGAATGAGCTATTATGACTACATTCTTCCCTATCCTCTATTCATTCCTTATCTTAATTATGGCAATGCATCTGTATTATAAACACATCAAACCCTCCAATTGTACACTTTAACCACATATGCATTATTCTGCATCAATTACCAATCAATAATGCTATAGCCCCAAAGGATGATCAAGTGTCATGTAGATGGGAGAGAATAGGTTACACCGTGTCAGAGCTTGGATGCCTAGGTAACTGGGTTGTGCAGCCATTACGCAAGAGCAACAACAATATGAAAGTAATTGTATTGTGCTCCTCCAGCAATTCACTTAGCTACCTACCAGAGCTAGATTTGTGAGCGTCTGTATTTGCTCAGAGGAAAAAGCAAAGTAAGGATTAATCATGTAATTTTTAGCTTAGGGTTGAGAGGATGCATTTAATTTCCCAATTTATTTTCAGGAAACAAGATTTGCATATATGAATAAATGTGCGGTTACATTTGTGATGTTGCCATTAGTGTTATTTACACAGAGGTAAGAAAAATACACAGGATGAATCTCTTCCTATTCATTCCTCCGGTGGGTGGTAAGGGGTGGTGGTGGAATTGGGGGATGAGGCTGGAATTAAAGACCACCTGTGTGGACTCGGCGGGTGAGAATTTCATCATAGGATGCTGGACTATGTATGCATTGGATGAGCCGAGATTTTTCTGACGAACAAAGGTATTTGGGCTTCCTTTTTCCTCACTAATAAAGATGGCGGCCATCTACGGGCTGAACCTGGTTTTGGGGATTCACACCAAGGACACCTTTAGTTACCCTCTTACACCTGTAACAGGCCGCCAGTCCCAGCCTGTCACTTTTGGAGATAAGATTTCCGTCTCCCCGTGAGCCAACCACCGGCGGCAGGGAGGAGGGCCAGGAGATAAGCCATCTGGCTCCAGCAGGACGGCGCTCACTGTGTGGATGCGGGGTAACACTGGGGTGGGCCATGCGATACCTCTCCTGAGGCATGTCTCCTGAGGCTGAGCCCAGGGACCAGTCCCCCCGCACCTCCCTGCAGCCCTGACCCCTCCTGTCCTCATGACCTTCCACTCTATCGACTCCATTGAACTGAAACTGGAGATCGAATTGGCTATCATTTTATCAATGATCAGTTTCCCCGTCCTTGTAAACAGGTGACTGAAATGTACTGTAGTTCTCTGACTACCACACTACATTAATTTAGTTGTTATTTCTAAGACACGTAGCTTTCCTTTTCCACAGGTAATAATCCTAGAAAAGAAAAAATAGAGTGCATAGAGCATCACTGAAGCATTCTGTTCAAATGCTTTCTTTAAAAACAAACAACAACACAGTTGCTGTTACTAGTAGTAATCATTTGAAACAAGAATTAACCAGTGTAACAAAACAGCTTTGGGCAGCCGGACATTATCCATGTAGTTGTGTTCCGGTTTCCTTGAATCGGATGGATACTTAGTAAATGCTATCAAATGTTTACTTAACTTTGGATCAATGAGTGCAGTTCTGCTTATTGAACCAGCTGTTTGGGAAAAACGTCACACTTCGAAGCAGAGCTTTGCCGGTAAGATTTGCAAGTAATTATTTATAATGATATGCAAATTATCAACAGGCAATTCAGTCAAAAGATTGAAGAGACAGTGGAAATACTAAAACTCCAAGAATTAGCTGCTGTGGAAGATGAAACACTATTTTTTTTAAAAAAAGACTTTTAGCAATTTGGAAAATTGAATAAGAACTTCTTCCTCTGTTACTGATTTTGACAAAAAGTTAACTTAGGAGATGGGCTGAAAGCACTGGACCTCAGGTGAAAACTTTCTTCTTGAAAATGGTTCCAAATGTACAGCCTGGATTCCTTGGTATACAACCCCTCAGACACTGAAGAGGTGAACAAACGAGCTATAAAAATAAGTTTGTAAGACTTCACCAATCCATAACCGATCTGAAATGTAGAGGGTTTCTGCAAAATGGGAACACTTAATGTACAATTTCTTCATGGGACCAGCATCTGAGCAAAAGACCGTAGGGCTGGAGTTCCTGGGTATTGTTTGTGCTCACAATATTCAGAGTATAAATATTTCTCTAGTTACGTTTCATAACAAGGGGGAAAATAAAACCAAAGAATGTTCATGGTTGAACATCCAGTTTGTGGGGGCAGGGCTGTGCTCACAGGTGGAGAGTCTGACAAACACACATAAAGCACTTGGCTTAGTCCCTTGTGCTAAAACAGATGGAAGGCCCTGACATCCGTGGCTAAAAGAAATCAAGCTACAGGACGGTTTGTGCAGAGGCCATTGCCCCTCACCACGCGTCCTCTTAGCTCTTGTGAACTACGGTTGAATTGTGTGGGAGGGTTCATGTTCAGTTAGTGTCTTTCCCTCAAATGTTCAAATACGCGTCGCCCTAAAAAAAATCTGCAGGGAACTAGGCCGATCCCTGAGCTGTGGTGCTGGCTTTCCTCCGCTCCATTACAGCCCTTAAGGCTCCGTCCAGAACGCCGCACGTAGAATTGCCCCTGCGGTTCTTTTTCTGAGTTTTGTTGACCCCGTGCTCCCTCAGGGGAGAGGGGTCCCCTCCCCCCTGGCCTTGAAGAGCTTCCGTTCCCTTTCTGGTGGTTACAGGGCGGTGTCCCAGCCCTCTGACACACAAGCGTCTGGCTCCAGGGTAATCGTCTGTACTGTTATTCTATGGAGGCCAGGAGAGGGGGGCCTCCTCTTCTATCACAGATAGCAGTGGTGTTTGCAATCCAACAGTTGTAAGATATGGGCTTGAAATACTCTTCATTTGTTCCCCAGCGTATTTCTGGAACCAATCTAATTCCTGAAGGGCAGCTGGTTATACCAAATTTGATCTTACTGAGTGAATTTTCTCATCAGTAAATTATATTAATTAATTTAATATCTGGGGGCATATTCTAGAGCCTGCAGGTGATAAATTGGGTGGAGATCTTGCATCTTCACCTTCAACTTCATCCACAATGTCGGAACAGGAGCTTTTGTTTTAAAGCTGTACTTTATGTCTTAACTTCCTTTATCCAGGCAAGTGGAACGCTACAAGTACAGATTGTGGATGTCCAGATCTCCATCTGGGCCTTCCCGAAGCTGAGACCCCTCACATGGCTCACCTCGCCGTGGGGGAGAGTAAGGAGATCATTTTACCCGCTCTCGCTCCTTCCCTGGAAAGGCACGCAGCTCGGCTTCAACCCCGCAGGGTCTGTCCCTACATAAACTCGGGCTGGAGGGGAGGAGCCTGTACATTGGGAGCCGGAGCCCACAGAACCGCTCTGGGGGCACAGAACAGCCCGGGGGGTAGGTGGAGGCTTTGGTTTGGGGGGAAGTGGTGTCACTCTGAAGCAAGATGAGATTGGCAGGTGTCAATCATTCTGAAGACCAACAAGTTGGATAAGCTTTGGTAAGTGCTTTGGCCTCTCCACTTCCAAATGCCTGCCTTTCAGGTTACGTGGGGGTGAGGGATTATGATCTACTTGGTTCCGTTTGCTTCCGCCTCAAAACCCTTGGGTACCTCATTCTTGAGAACCTCATTATCGAGAAGCTCACTATTCTGCTTGTGCATTGAACGCTTTCCCCAGTAGGACCTAGACGGATTGGAGCAAGTCTCCTGGGGGCGCCTCCTGCAACAGGGTGGTGCACATTACACACTCACGAGCTGGGCGCGCCTGTGGTCCTGACTACTCAGGAAGCTGAGACCTGAGGACCAGAGTTCAAAGCCCGCCTGGGCAGAAAAGAAGTCCATGGGACTCAGTCTTTAATAAACCAGCAGAAAAGCTGGACTGTCTGAAATGGTAGAGAGCCAGAGTTCAATGAAGACTGAGTTAGAGCCTGGGGCCCTAAGTTTAGGTCTCTATGAAGACTGAAAAAGCACATGAGGCTCTGGGTTCAGGTCTCTGTGAAGACTGAGGAGAGCTGGGGCCCTGGGTTCAGGTCTCTGTGAATGGCTGCAGCTCACTCTGGGTATGCCGTGAGTTGTTTCTGTATTTCAGGAGTGTACTGTGAGCAGGGTCTAGACAACAGGCCGACGATGACAGGAGCGCAGGGTCCTTTATCTTTAAGGAGAGCTTCATCTTTAAGGAGAGGAGGTGTCACAGGAAGAGCACCGCAGCTCTAAATGTTACCGGAATGTTCTAGCTAGACAGTCCCATGGGGCTTCTTTGGATAATATATTAAAATGCCGTGTCTCTACTTTCTATTTATACCGAAAGGTGGCTTCCAGAATGTTCCCCGGAGGTCTACAGGGCCTGGAATGGCTCTGCGGATCCTGTAACTCTTGCTGGATGGAGGGCTGGCTGGTGGAGTACCCGCGGAAGCCGGCGTGGAGCTCGCCGGGGAGCGGGGGTACGGCATCTGGGAAGCGGGGTTCCGGGGGCCCCTGCGTGGGCCCAGACAAGGGGACAGGAGCGACTCAAGGTCCCTCTGTGCCCTTCCCCGTGCCGCTGCAGTGTGGAGGGCCGGTCTCAGCACGGGCACCATCTCGGGAGACGTCATCTCTCCTCCAGTCGCCTCTGTGTCCTGGGCCGCAGGTTGCCCTAGTGATGGGCGGGGGACGTGGAGACCCGCCCCCTGCCCCCCCCCAGCTCCCCGCTCCACCGTGGACAGCCTCTGGCCTGCGGGAACGCTGGGATCCTCTCAGGACTGAGCCAGCGAACAGCTTTGTGTTTCCTGCGGCTTTGTATTTCTGTAATTTGTTCTCACTGAGTTTGGGGTTTCATATACACAGGAAAAAAAAACCCACATCAGTGTGGAGATAATGAGAAGGCGCACACCGCGTGAGTGAACCTTGCGATATTTTAATTAAATACCTCCAGGTCCCAAAGCAGGAGGCATTGTCACTGTTCGGTGACACAGGCCTGCACAGACTCCAGTTACACCACACAACACTTCCCATTTCCACATCAAGTGCTGGCAGGGAGACGGAAATGGGACGTAGCCCATCGGTACGAGTCGGAGACGGCAACGGGTCTACAATATGGCTGAGTGAAAGTATCTAAACACTTAGTAGCAACAGAACCTAGGGTTGGCGGAGAGAGGTATTTATTGGCATTCCAGAGGAGGATGGAGTTTCTTTCCAACAGAATAAAGGTGAACCACCACCAAGAAACTGCATCACAACAAGAGCGGCCAGAAAACACAACCAACGTAAGCATCCACCCACAAGCAAATAGATACAGAAGCCACCTATTTATACAAGAAATTATAGGACTTACATTCTGACCCAGAACAGCATGGCTGGAGTTTGAGTACATCATGGTAAGGAAGAGGGAAAAAAGAAGATGCCCACAACCGATCCGATCCTGTCACACCCTGTGGCAGACAAACCTGTAGCAGAGCAGACAGCAGTAGTTCCAGCAACCCAGGAGGAACGAGGGAGTCTAGAGGAATAAGAATATCAGCTCTCAACATTTCCCTTTTCATTTTTTTTTTTTTGGTCGGTCGTGGAATTTGAATTCTGGGCCTGGGCGCTGTCCATGAGCTCGTCAGCTCAAGGCGAGTGCTCTACTGCTGGATCCACAGCACCACTTCCAGTTTTCTAGTGGTTTATTGGAGATAAGAGTCTCACAGACTTTCCTGCCCAGGCTGGCTTTGAACCGCGATCCTCAGATCTCAGCCTCCTGAGTGGCTAGGATGACAGGCGTGAGCCACCGGCGCCCGGCTTGCTTTCTTGTTGGCAAGCATCCTGCTGGCAGAAATGCCACCGGGAGATACAGTGCGGGGCAGTTGAGAGCCGCGGGCAGCAAGGCAGCCCTCCGCGCTGCAGCTTCCTCCCCTGCAGGGTGACCACCCGCACTGCACACCACTCCTCAAGAACAAGGGAGGCAGAGTTCTCCAGACGCCACAGCTGGGCTGTGTCCCCCGCCACCAAGCCATCTGTCTCTCTGTTCTCCCAAAAATAATCCAGCCATGGGAACCTCCTCAAGGGTTTAGAGGAACTGCATTCTGAGCATCGCAAGACAAAGTACTTCATTTATCCTCACAATAAAAGCCTGCACTTACATAGCACTCGAACCGTTGGTAGTTAAATAACTACTCACTTTACCCTCCAAATAACTCTATTAGCTTGATTCTATTATTATGCTTCCTTAAGTGGAGATAATGTGGTTTGAATTAACTTTGAAAATTCAAATATTAATTATAATTGCCCTATTAACTTAATAAAAATGTTTTTTCAGTCAATTCATTTTTGTAACGCCCTGCTCGTTAACACAGTAATATTTGGAATCATATTGATGTGTTTTTTTTAAAAATCAATAAAACTGCTTTAGGGCACAATGGATGACATGAATTTTAGTCCATTACTGTTGGCTTTTAATCACTTTAGACCCAAACTACCCTTCTGTTCATTCAGTCCAGTAAGATGGTGTTTAGATCTTTCTTCATTGATGACAATCTGCTCTGAAGATCTAATTAAAATAGAAAAGTATCATTACAACTGCCCTCTCCCTCAATATCCAGGGTCTTTCTTGTATTTGCCTTGTTTTTTTTCTAATTTCTAGCATATCCTCCCCTTCCCCCCCACCCCGCCCTTGCACATAGTCCTGTGCTTTGTGGCCACATTTGTACATGGCTGGTGATCGACCACATGACTCCCATCTACACATTGCTTTTGGCTGATTATTTGGGAAAAGGAGTCGCACCGACTTTTCTGGCCAAACTGGCTTCGAAACAGGAACCTCCAAATCTCAGCCTCCTGAGTAGCTAGGCTCACGAACTCATACAAGTTGATTTCCTATTCATGCATTTTTAATCCGTTTTTTCCTGTAAGCTGTGATTCCTTCCGGGCGTTGAGTCCTGCGTGTCTTTTCCTGTGATCTTTTCTTCCTGTGGATGAGGTCTCCAGAAGGCTGGTTTCAGGCAGATTCCTGTAAAACCCTGGGCAGCAGGTTGTGACGTGGAGTTAAGAATGGAGCGGGCTCCGGAATGAGAAAGCAGAGCACAGCGTGAGCCAGGCCTCCTGACGGCCAAGAGACTGCCAGCCAGGCCTCCTGATGGCCAAGAGACGGCCGGACCACGCAGCTTCTCATCAGAGTGAGGCATTTCAAAGCAGGCAACGGAGGCAGAGAGCCAGTGGAACACAGCACCAGAACTCTGAGAGAAAAGACGCACAAAGCTGTCTTATGAGATACTAAGTGCATGCAGTGGGGTGGTTGTTGTTGTTTGTTTGTTTTTGTCAGTTGTGAGGCTGGAACTCTGGGCCTGGGCGCTGTCCCTCAGCTCTTCAGCTCAAGGTGAGCACCCACAGCACCACTTCTGGTTTTCTGGTGGTTAATTGGAGATAAGAGTCTTTCCTGCCTGGGCTAAGAGACTTTCCTGCCCGGGCTGGCTTTGAACTGTGATCCTCAGATCTCAGCCTCCTGAGAAGCTAGGATTGCAGGTGGGAGCCACTGGTGCCCGGCTCAGAATTTTTATCTCATGACTGTGGAGCCTCTGGTGGGGGTGGCTACGTCTTGGGAAGGGAGGACGGAGCAAACTTCTAACTTCTACCATAAAATATCCATTTTATGCTCCATTATAAACCGGGGCATGGCAGGGGGCCCAACGCAGGTGCAAGGTGAAGGCTTCAGAAAAGGTGGAGCCATGGAGGTGGGGTGTGGATTGAGGGACGCGTGGAGCAAGTGATCTAGACAAAGCAGGACATGGTTTTGCCAGAAAATGAAGTCCAGACACTGCACGAGGCCCGCTTCCTTCCCGCCACGTCAGTGCACGGGATTCCAGACCTGCTCTCTCACAAATCAACCCCCGGCGCCCAAAAGAAACACAGCCTGGCCTGAGCTGCGGTGGCAGTGGATGGTGTGAGGCTCCCGTTCACCCAGCCGGTGGCCCGGCTTCCATCCGCATCAGAATGCGAGGCCTGCCCGGCCTTGACTGTTCCCTTCTGCTCACACAGCCATCCTTCCTCCTGGTCCTCTGTCCCAAGCAGTGAATAGGTCGGTCCGGAGGCTGTCTGCTGCCATCCGCTCATCGGGGCCCCGTCCGCCCCGGCCAGGAACTCGGCGTCTTCCTGCTGACACACTGCGGATCCGGAGCCCCACGCTGGCCTGTGGATCAGTCACTCTGAGAACGCAATCATCGTCAGGGGCTCAGAAGGCAAGCCAAGTGAACTGGCTGGACTCTAGTTTCCAAGTCTCTTTTCCGTAGAATGAGTGTGCGCTTGGCTTGTGACACGGAGCAGGCCCAGACAGCACTGTCAGCATCTCGTCGTACGTACAGTGGCCTGTTCTGTCAGGCCGCTGAACACACGGGGACCTGAGGAACCTGGGGACGTCCCCTTGGGCCGGGAAGGGTGACACCTGGAAGGGAGGCCCAGGGGACACGTTTGCCGGGTGGCTCTGTGACGCTCACATCTATTCTGGGGCCCTGACTTTGCTTGTCTGTTTTCAGACCTTCCTTCCCTGATGCTCATAAGCTATATATAGTTCCGAATTGACGCGTGATTTTCACGGAGACGGGGCCTTATTTTGCATAAGACTTGGTGCTAGATAAAAGCTCCGGATTATCTCATTAAGCCATCAAGATGGCATGATGGATTGCAATTATTCCCACTTCACAGCCCAGGCCATGCAGAGCGCGGGTTTGACGCTTGTTTCGGGGTAGCTGAGTGGGTGTTGGGTGGGGGTTGGACCTCCCCCTCTCCCCCCATCTGTGGGTGGAGCTCTCGCTCATCTCCAGCACCCATTACCGATGCTGGCTGGCAGCGTGAACCTCCAAGGTCTGTAAAACACGGTTCACGTGAAGGGGCGCTGAGGGAGCGTTACAAGTGGGTGCTGGGATAGGTTCATTCTGGTCCCACCAGACGTGTCACTGAGTTTCCCTGATCATTAGTTTACCATCTGACAACCGAGGTCATTGGATTTACACATCAAAAAAGAAAATCAGGGGGCTAATTCTAGAGCCATTTTTTTTTTGGCATTCAGTGAAAAGTACTTTAGATGCCTTTAAAATCGCAACTCATAAAGGCGTATTAAGTTTCCAAAGACAAGAATGGCTTCCCAAACTCTGCACTTGCTCAAGAGTTGTTGAACATCTCTGGTGTTGCAATGGAAAACCAGAAAAACAGCCACACTGAAAAGGAAGGAAAGCTCAGCATGAGGTATCTCCAGCACCAGAATTACCAGCTAAGGACGCAGAATGGCCCACCCAGCACAGATAAGAATATGAGGAACGAAATCGAATTGGTGAGCACAGTCAGCACTACAAAGACACTCCAAGGAGCCCTGTTCACAGAGAGGAAGACCAAGGGAAACGTGAAAACAGAGAAAACCCACCAGCCGAAAAGTCAGGGAAAGGAGGGCTGGGAAAGACTTCAAAATACTAACTTCAAAATATAATAATAAAAAAGGCAGAAATGGATGCATAGCTTCCCATTTTAACACCAGGGTCCAAGGCTTCACTTCTCCGACCGAAACACCTAGAATGTGAGTTGGCTGGAAAGGCAGGGCCTGACCACCTGATATGTGCAGGAGCCACAGCTTAGCAGCAAAAGCAAGATTGGTGGAAGATGGGCAATGATCCCACAGCCACCTGGCTTGCCAACACAGGCAGGCGCAGCTAGGCTCCCGGCTCCACTGCAAACACAGGCAGGCGCAGCTACGCTCCCGGCTCCACTGCAAACACAGGCAGGCGCAGCTACGCTCCCGGCTCCACTGCAAACACAGGCAGGTGCAGCTACGCTCCCGGCTGGTCAAGGAGATTTCCCATCAAAATTAGTCCGAAGAGACAGAGGTCTTTTTTTATTATTATTAATAAGGGGAGAAATCCATAATCAAGAGGACATAATCTCCGTGAAACATTTATACACCCAATGCTGTGAAACAAATACCGCAGGACTTAAAAGCACACAGAGAACTCAACCAGGAGATAAACCCCCTCTGTCGCCATGAACTGAGGGTACGGAAACTCCATACATAAGCAGATCTACAAGAAGCAGGGGGCAGTAAGTGATACAAAGCCCAGGACCTGATGGAGTAACAGCTGAATTCTGAGACCTTTAAAGAGCAAACACCGCCACTGCTTGATTCCCCCCGCCCCAGGAAACAAAAGGGGGAGTGAATGCTACCTGCTACCCAGCTCTCCAGGTAAAACGGAGCCCCTAGTTCAGAGGAAATGCCTGGCACAGGCAGCCAGTTTCCGTGCATTTCCAAGGTGCGGGCTGCCCCCCGCCCCCCAGAAGTGAGAAATAACACAGCGTAAACATCCAGGCTTCCAGGGCAGTAATGACAAGGGAGAAGAGAGAAGGCGAGACTTCACAGTTTGTGAGGCTCTGGGAGGGGGGGAGTCGTACTTTCTTTTCATTCTGATTCAAACGAAATGGCTCTAATAAAACACAATTTGAGGCAATCAGCAAGTTTGACACTGGCTGAGTATTAACTACTATTAAGTCATTATCATTAATGTTTCAGAGGCCATCCCTGCATAGCACTTGTGCCAAAAAAGTCATTATTTGCTGGATTTATAAGCGAAGACATGTTGTTTTCACACAGAAGAGGGTCTGCAATCCGCATTAGAACACATCGGAGGAGAAAGGGCGAGGCTGTAGATAAAAGCAGCTCACCCCCACGCACCGATCATTATTGAGGTAATAAGTAATCCGGGTTCATTGGGCTTTTACCTCAACCTTCATTACCATCACCACCGCCATAAAAAGTTTTAAAATTCATAAAAAGTTACAAAACATTTCCGCTTCGTGGGCCGCTGCTCTCACTCGCTTACGTGGGTGCATTTCTCCTTGAATCAAAGTAAATTGATGAGCGGTGTACCCCGTGGTACCGTTCCATTGTCTTCTCCTCCAGGACTCGGTGGGGCTGGGAGTCTGGCCTCTGGGCTTGTTCTCCGTGGGATCCACGCTGTGCGTGGAGCGGTGTCCCCACCCCTCACACACACCCTAGAGCCCTGCACTGAGAAAAGACACGCGGCATGCGACGTGTCCGTGAACCTTCCACCTCTTGCTGCGGGATTGGTCTGTCTGTCTGTGACGTGCATGAGGGGGGGGGGAAGGGGTGTTGGGGATCCTGCTGTCTCAGAATGGCAGCCACTGCCCACCTTCCCAGAGCCTCAGCCTTGTACCACCAGCCCGCCTGCACGCAGTCCAGGGGGGTTTCCGGAAGCCACCCAAAGAGGCATCTGTAGGATGCACCCTGAGCTGCAACTCGAAGGTCCCTTTGGTTCCTGTGTCCGTGTTATAACATCTAAACCTCGAGAACACCGAAATGTGGAAGTTTTTCCATATTCCAGCCTCCGGCCCCATGCAGGAACTCACGCGGGCAGCGAGCGAAGAAACTACAAAAGAAGAAATCAAACCAACAACAACAAAAGGCAAGAGACTTTAATAGCTAGGCTGGATTCTCTGAAAATACAGATTAAAAAACAACAACAACGCCGTCTACCTCTCCATGAATTCTCTCTCTCTCTTTTTTTTTAATAAAAAAGGCTGGAAGTTAATTCTTGTGCAGCAAAACTTTGCAAAAGAAACCTAAATTCCCTTCTCCACAGAAGAGCCGCTGACGTGTCTCAGCCCACGGCCGGGTGGGTGGAAAGCAGCTGCGTTGCAGGAGGCCGAAGGACCAGGGAGGAGCAGCCGCCGGCTCCGTCACCATGGTAACCGCACGGGGGTGCGGGTATCTTCTCCCACGTGATGGAGCTGGGCGGTCACACTCCTTACGCACCGGGCAGGTACCAGCCCCCCCCTCCCCTCCCCTCCTCTTGCCAGGGTGGCTTTTCCTGGGGCCTCTGCCCCCTTGGAGGGAGACCTTGTGGTTGGGACAGAGCAGTCCCGCCTCGCCCAGTGTCTCTTGCTAAGTACCCTCGTTTTCCAGGTCGCCTCCAAAGCCAGGCCTGTGAGACGGAGCCCAGAGTTTCCTGGGGGGGGGGAGGGCCGGGGGAGGACGAGAGAACCTAATTGATCTATGTTCCAGTGTGCTGCCTCCGTCCTGCAGGAACCAGAACTATATTAAAAACGACGCTTCACGCTTTGGAAAGAAGCGAGTCAGCTCTGGATTCAAATGAACGAGGCTCTCCAGCCGGGCCCTGGGTTCCGGCCACTTCAGGCAGCCTGCGTGCTGGCTCTGTCCAAAGCACCCGGGGCGGAAACGCGAGCGGCGTCGAGGACAACGCGTTAAACCCCCGCAACGCTCTGTTCAAAAGGGAACACTGCGGCTCCGAGCGTCCGAGGACACCCGTCCCGTGGTGCGGTGGCGGCGGCTGCGGAGGGCCCAGGGGGCACTGAGCGGGGAGGGGAAGAGGACACGGCCGGGCCGACTTCAGCTCCTCCGCCGCTCCGCAGCCCGGCCCCGATTCTAACCCAGGGAGCTCAGAGGGACCTGGAGTGCCTGCTGCTTCCATTTTTACTCATTTTTAAAAATCCCAGCACAGCTGGTGCTGGAAGGAAGCATGAAGTCATCTCACTAACGTACGCTGGGATCGGTGATGTCTCTGAATCAATTCGCGCTTTCTGCAGGGACCCGCCGATCCTGGCGACGTTGACTTGTTCATGCACTGTCTGTTATCTGAGCGCTTGTTTTCAGGTGGCTGGGGACTGAGCTCGGGGCCCTGGCTTGCGAGGCAGGCGCTCGCTCTGTCACTTGGGCCAGGTCACAGTCTCACAGTTTTGTCCAGCCTGCCTCGGCTCGCGGTGCGCCTTCCCCTGCCCTCCGACCCGCTGGCCTCACGGCTACAAACTGCCACGCCCAGTCCGGCAACACTTTTTTTTTTTTAAACAACAAGACAACTTTTCACCTTATACCACAGTTGGTCGGAGTTCCGCCTGCTGCCTCCAGCTAATGGGCACTCAGAAGACTCCTGAGGACAGACAGATGGACGGGTCCCGCCTGCCACGCTGCCCCCTGGAGGGGCCGGGGGTCTCTCGGGAGAGGGGTCGCATGCTGCATTTTCTACATAGAATCGCAGAATCGCAAGAGCACATAACAATCCCTGCATGTACCAGAAGTTCCATTTTGCGGTGCTTAAAGAATCAAAGCCGTGGGAGGCCAGCGAGCTCGTTTCTCTTTTCTGACTTGTATACTTTCGGAATAACGAAGCATGAAA
Organism: Dipodomys ordii; assembly: GCF_000151885.1. Lineage (NCBI taxonomy): Eukaryota > Metazoa > Chordata > Mammalia > Rodentia > Heteromyidae > Dipodomys > Dipodomys ordii. The sequence continues at coordinate 2,013,828 of NW_012267282.1, read as the reverse complement.
ACTGGGATTTCCTCTCGGGATTAAGGGCTGATGCCCGTCACGAGGACCATGGTGACCACAGGGCCACGCCCGGGCACAGACACGGCCTCTGAGCCGGCTCCTCGCCCCTACCCTGCTCATCTCTCGTCAGACCACACTTCCCACCGAAAGCGCAACTAGAGATGCTTCTGGGTCGGAAAGGATGCTTTTGTCTGCAGCCCACAGAAAACTGAATGCTAGCTTTAATAAACAAAGATAGAGTTCTGTCAAATAACAGCATCGCCAGGGGAGATCGCTGGGAATGGACAGAGAAGCTCAGCGCTATGTCCAGAGCTTCAACATTCCCGGGCTGTTCGCTCATGTCTCACCAGGCTGCAGCCGCTCAAGCCATCACAGCATTGCTCCAGGTGCCAAAGGAGAGGGAAGTCGGAGCAAAGATGGTGCATTTGTAAAGACAAGGCCTTCCTCCACATTTCATCCCCCAGCCGACCTTGGCTTCCGTCCCACTGGGTAGAAGTATGGACGCATCATCTAGAAGGGCCTGGGGAGGAGGCGGTCAGGAAACGCCACCCTCCTCCCATCGCGGTCCCCGCGCCGGCGCTCTGGGCCTGACGCACAGCCAGCATCTCCTGATGCTGCTCCTATTCTTGTCCCTGGCTTCCCAGTTGCTTCCTCTCCTTTCTGGAAGGTTCTGAGGCTGTCAGGTTGCAGGCTCTGTGCCAGCTCTGTCCTCTCAGGCCCCTGTCCCTCTCTCCCGTGACATTAGTTCAGCCACAAGCCGCCCACACTGCAGCCCACCTGCTCCACCCAGCACTGCCCACCAGTGACCGTCTGCATGGCTTCAAATGGCCGTGGAAGATCCCCAGCGAGGCCCAGCCCAGGAGGCTCCCCAAACCCCGGGGGGCGGGCTGAGGGCCGGGGCTTTGGTGCGTGCTGGGGAGGGGGTGAGGGCTGGGGAGGGGGTGAGGGCTGGGGAGGGGTGAGGGCTGGGGAGGGGTGAGGGCTGGGGAGGGGGTGCGCGCTGGGGAGGGGGTGCGCGCTGGGGAGGGGTGAGGGCTGGGGAGGGGGGAGGGCCGGGGCGTCGGTGCGCACTGGGGACAGGCTGAGGGCTGGGCCTGTTTTTGTTTTTCTTCCATTTCTTTTAATAAAATAACTGCACACCAACGCTGCGCTGAATCGCAGTCACCGAGATCTGCTTGGCTGCAGGAAGTCTGGGAGCCAGTGGGTAATCAAGCCGTATCCGAGCGGCTGGTGGAGGCACGGCGGGCTCCCTGAGCCCTTTCCCGAGTCTCTGGAACCCGTGCCTGGGGCCATCGTTGGCTGAGGTTCTCAGAACTGCGCTGCTTCTTGGAGCTCCCAGCTTTGTGAACTGGGCCCTGCTTTGTTCCACTACAGTATCCTAAATAATGGGGAACGAGTTGCGATTCCATGCGGCCCGTGACGCTGGTGGACAGGACGGCATCGGCGGCAGGGGTGGCCACGGCCCTTTACCTCCGAGCCCCACGGTGCTCCCACAAGGCGGCCGAAGATCCGAATCCTCAGGGCCCCATCCTATCCCACAGCAACCCTGGGGTGAGCCCTGTCCCCACCCTGCTTTTACAGAGGGGAAACTGAGTCTCCATGACAGGAAGGAAGCCCCGGGCCCCAGGGCACATCCCCAGGGTGACGGGAGGCCCAGCCGGTTCATTCCGGCTCCCTGCCATGAGGTCATGTCGGACCGCCAGGCAGCGCCTTCTGAGACCACCTGGAATTAAACCCATCAGAAACCGTCCACGCGGCTCTGCCCCGAGGGCCCCAAACGTCTCCTTATTGACTCTTCTTTAACTCAGCTCAGCAACGCCAAGTCCTAGCTCGACCGGCCCACGCTTTCACCCTCACAGAAATGACCGCAGAGCTGGAGCCTGCGGCTGCCGTCCAGGAGCTCGGCCAGGCGGCGTCCTCGGGGCTGGGGACGGGGAGAGGCCAGAGGCCTCCTCCATGTGCATTTCCACAGTGGGTGAAGGCTTGAGGGGGAAGAGACGGAGGGGCGGGGGTGTGGGAGACAGAGAGGGAAGGGAGGGGAGAAGAGAGCAGGCAGGAGACGGAAGATGCTCCCTCACCAGTGCTCAGCAGACCCCAAGCCAGCAGCGGAGGTGGGACCACCTCCTCTTTCGCCCGAGATCCCCGGCTTTGCCCATTTCTGCCTCCTCTTTGTCCTCTGTGCGTGACTTTAACGGCCCCAGCCACAGATACTGTTCTAGAAAGCGTGGAACACATGGATGGGGCAGTTCTAAGTCATCAAGCATTAGGGGGTGTGTGTGTAAATCTGTAAGGTTTCCTGGCTTTCATTCAGGTCTGCACCCCCTCCCTGCCCCCCCTCTTCCCCCACAGGACCAAGCATGTCTTTGTGGTCCTCTGTGTTAAGCCGGGTCCCTTCCTTCCCCATCCAGCCTCAGCCGCAGATAGGTTTGCCTTCCTAGGCGTGGTGAGCAAGGACACAGCGCGACTCTGCTCCCTCGCCCGCAGTCCCAGGTCCCTCCCCGGAAGGCCGGGACTGTGTGCAGACCGAAGCAGCCACGCCCCGGGGAGGGGGCTCAGCCCATTAGCCGCAGGTTCTTCCCCCCCCTTCCTCCCCCCTCTTCCTCCTCCTCATGACCCCGCAGGGGCAGAAGATGTGTTTCCAATTTCCTCCTGCAAATGAGACCGGGCATGCTTCCGTGGAAACACCAGCCAGGAAAGATTGAAATGCGGGGGAGCTGCGTGGCTCTTAAGGCTGACTTCAGCCCACGCCTCCGTTCTTGGGTGTTTTCTACGCGTGTGTCTAAATTATTTTCCTCTCTTCCTTCCCTCTTCCCTCCGTTTTTGGCCCTCCCCACCAGAAGCCTCTAGTAGGTGGCCTTGGGGCCCATTGTACCGTGCGGAGCTGTACACCAAGGAAGGGCTTCACCACATTAACTACATACAGATTCCAGAGCCAAGATCCGACGTTGTTAGAGGACAGCTCCGCGCCAGACCCTGGGGTCTGAGAGACCCCAGCTCGTGAAGCCACACCACCACGCGTGGCTAGCTAAAGGATGCGGAGGAAGAACGCGTTCCATGTCTAGGAGCTGACCACCTGTCAGGCAGCAAGTGTGGAATGTCCTGGAAGTCTCCCCCTTTACAATGGAAGGCGTTCTCGTCTGCAGACACGTGTGTCTTTCCAGGATTAACAACGCCCAGTGCCGGACAAGAAGGACTCACTTGGGGGCCTGCCCGCTGCCCGGCCTGCATGCACGGTTATTAAAGAACGCGGTTCCTGCTAGAAGCAGCTCTTTAACTGGGTCGTCTCTTATTGGCGTTGATGAGTTTTAAATCTAGCGCCTTCCCCTATGCCGTTGCGAACGCCGGCGCTACTTTGCGCATCTTAATGAGGGCAAAGTGTCGGGTGGAAGGTCCCAAGGTGGCAGTTCAGGCAGGAGCCGTGATAGGTTTGCCTTCCTAGGCGTGGTGATATCCCTGGACACGCGCCTGCCCTGGGTTCACCTTCATAAACAGAGTTGGGGGGGATTGGGGAGGGGGGGCTCTCCCAGGTGCCTTTGCCTGAACCCCAGGGAGAACCGGCTGCGACTTCAGTGTCTCCCGGATCTCAGGCCTTGACTCGCTTGACCACCCATTCCTCCAGCATCCTTCGCCGTCGAGTTTAGACGTCCACTGGGACGATTGTTGAAAGTATAAGGGCAAGGCCCGCGCAGGGCGGCGTCTGGGCCCCGGGAGGCCTCCGGAGAGCGTGGAGGAGCTCAGCCTCGGGCCAGGGGCCGGCAGGCAACAGAGAAGGGAGGAGCAGACTGTAGTGTGTGTCCAGTGATGTGTGTGTGTCCTCAGGCAGGCGCGTGGATTTTTCTACCAGCTCTGGTGGACCTGTGACGTGGCCAGCGCTGGTCTTTCCCCGGGCTGGACATCCGTTCGGGGGGAGGGGACTTGTCTTTCCTCTGCCCAGGGCACCTCCCGTTCCAATCATGCTGCCCGCGCACTGGAGGCCAGCACAGCTCCGTCTCCAGCCCTCCACGGAGTGTCGGAGAACATTTTCATTTGGGTACAATTATTTCTTTAGGGTGCATGCATGGAAAGGGACGATAAAAGAAAGCCACCAGAGCCGGGGACACACCCGGCCGTCACTGTGTCACCGGGCACACAGAGGCTTCTACAAAGCAGTCCAGGAACAAGGAGAATGGCTTCTAGAAGCTGAGCGCTTTGACTTCACCCCGAGGACCCTGCCTGCCCCGGCAAACCACCAGTGTGGTGCGGTGGGCGGTGTCACGCCTCCCCGCCTAGTTCTCCGAAGGTCCCGGTTCAAATCCTGCTGACTATAGCAAGAGAAAACTTGAATTTAGGATACTGTAGTGGAACAAAGCAGGGCCCAGTTCACAAAGCTGGGAGCTCCAAGAAGCAGCGCAGTTCTGAGAACCTCAGCCAACGATGGCCCCAGGCACGGGTTCCAGAGACTCGGGAAAGGGCTCAGGGAGCCCGCCGTGCCTCCACCAGCCGCTTGGATACGGCTTGATTACCCACTGGCTCCCAGACTTCCTGCAGCCAAGCAGATCTCAGTGACTGCGATTCAACGCAGCGTTGGTGTGGTCTACTGGGCCTCGTTCAGAATCTGATCCGAGTCAATGGCCCTTTGCAGAACTTTATTTAACAGGAGAGATGCGTCAGGACCTGGGCCGGCGTCCAGACAGACAGACAGACAGAGGCATAACGGCCCCGAGAAGAGTTGGTTCCATCTGTAATGTTGCTGTGCACGGGCCTAGAAGTCAGCTCTGTGCTGCAGACTCTCGTCGGAGCCGGGTGCTCACCCAGTGTGGTCTCAAAACCCTGGGCTAAAATGCCGCGTCGTTCTGGAAGCCGCTGTTCACCGACGGAGGCTGAGTGCTGATGAGATCCTCGGCACGGGGGCTGCAGAGCGGGGACGGTCAGCAGCGCCAGGGACAGCGCCCTCGGGTCAGCCGACAGACCGGGAGGCGATGGGGACACAAGCGGGGAGCAGACCCCACTCTACACTCACCCCCCCATTCTGCCCCTAGACCACCGTCCACATAGACAGCGGGCCGCTCTATCAGCTCCAGAGATTCCCCCAAACCCCCCCGGGCCCTGGGCTCCTTCAGACAAGCCCAGACTGGGGTTATGCCCCGCCCTGCCACCTCTGACTCCTGCCGGGATTACTGCCCAAGTCTACAACTTGGATCTCCACCTGGCTGCACCCGGGCCTGGCTGCCCGAGGGCAGGGACGCGAGGGCAGGGGATGCTGGAGGGCAGGGACGCTGGAGGGCAGGTACGCCTGAGGGCAGGGGATGCACACCAGGAGGGCAGGGGATGCTGGAGGGCAGGGACGCTGGAGGGCAGGGACACCAGAGGGCAGGGATGCCGGAGGGCGTCCGCCGGAGGGCAGGGGATGCCCGAGGGCAGGGACGCTGGAGGGCAGGGACACCGGAGGGCAGGGGATGCTGGAGGGCAGGGACGCTGGAGGGCAGGGACACCGGGAGGGCAGGGGATGCTGGAGGGCAGGGACGCCCGAGGGCAGGGACGCCGGAGGGCAGGTGCAGGGCAGGGACTCGGAGGGCAGGGACGCCGGAGGGCAGGGCCTTTTGTCTTTGTGCCCTTTGGTCTGGATGTGTACTGCTGCTCCAAGAGTGTTGACATGGGCCGGGTGTTCAACAAATGCATTATTTATTGAATAAATTCATATTGATTAAATATTGAATAAATGAATACATTCTTTGTGCAGCGTATAATTTCATGAATTTTCTTTTCAAGATGGTAATTCGGTTATCTTCCTTTGACATTGTGTGTGTGTGCGCGTGTGCGTGTGTGTGTGTGCGCACGTGTGTGTGTGTCCTGCCATTAAAGTCCAAGACAAGCACGTATTTTTCAGATCCTGGGTCTCTAGCACTCTGTTAATCTGTCTGCCTCAGGTAGCAGAATATGAAATTCAATGAGTCCCAGGGCCGACACAGAGTTAAGTATAGGGATGAGAATAGTGGTACTGTACAAAGCGACCTGGTCTTCGACCACCAGAGGGAAGGCTGAATTCAAACGTAACTCCAGGAGTCAGGGAAACAGAGTCGATCAGGACAAAATTCATCTCTTCCTCAGGTTTTCTGCTGCAGAACACACACCTGAGCTCGAGAAACATCGCGCAAGAACACGGCTCTCATTTCTTACCACATTACTATCGGGGGACGGGACAAGCGCGCAGTGTTCCCGCTGAATCAGAGAGAACCCTCTCTGAGCCTGTGTGGTGTTCCCGGGGCCTGCATCTCATGTGCGGGGCTTCCTCTATGTCCTTCGCATTCCTCCGCATCCCCCACCCCGCGGCGTGTTCACACAGCCCCCCCCACCCCGCGGCGTGTTCACACAGCCCCCCCCACCCCGCGGCGTGTTCACACAGCCCCCCCCACCCCGCGGCGTGTTCACACATCCCCCACCCCG
>NW_012267282.1:1989063-2006720 GCF_000151885.1 Dipodomys ordii | reverse complement strand
CCCCCACCCCGCGGCGTGTTCACGCATCCCCCCACCCCGCGGCGTGTTCACGCATCCCCCACCCCGCGGCGTGTTCACACCCCCCCCACCCCGCGGTGTGTTCACACACCCCCCACCCCGCGGCGTGTTCACACATCCCCCACCCCACGGTGTGTTCACGCATCCCCCCCACCCCGCGGCGTGTTCACGCATCCCCCACCCCGCGGCGTGTTCACGCATCCCCCACCCCGCGGCGTGTTCACACATCCCCCACCCCGCAGTGTGTTCACACATCCCCCACCCCGTGGCGTGTTCACACATCCCCCACCCCGCGGCGTGTTCACGCATCCCCCACCCCGCGGCGTGTTCACACATCCCCCACCCCGCGGCGTGTTCACGCATCCCCCACCCCGCGGTGTGTTCACGCATCCCCCCCACTCCGCGGCGTGTTCACGCATCCCCCACCCCGCGGTGTGTTCACACATCCCCCACCCCGCGGCGTGTTCACACATCCCCCACCCCGCGGCGTGTTCACACATCCCCCCACCCCGCGGCGTGTTCACGCATCCCCCCCACCCCGCGGTGTGTTCACACACCCCGCACCCCGCGGCGTGTTCACGTCACCAGCTCACAAACGTGTCATCGCTCACGAGAGGGAGGAAGTCCAGTCATTCTCAACAATCGCCCTCCGGCCACACAGCGCTCTCAGAAGTGTTCAGGCTTGGAGAGGAGTCTCAGGCACCCAGAGGCCTTGGGACGGGAAGGAAGCCAAGCAGCAATGGCTGGGGCCTCCCAACGCCGCCCAGGCCCCGGAGTCAACGCCCGTCGACTCTGATGGCTCGAGGGACCTTGAGAGATGATGCCACGTGTAGAGAGCTGAGGTGGAGCTCCCTTTCCCCTTTCTTTCTGAATTTCATGTCATTGAGATAAAGCACGGGAGCCCAGAAGCCAGCAAAACACCCCCTTTTCCTGATCACTTCTCAGACATGGCTGGCAGCCGGCCGCCGGCAATCGCTGTGGGGGCTAGGAGCGAGGACGCTGGGACGGGGTGGGAGGGGGGATTGAGGAAGAGCCAGGAAGGTGGGGGAGGCACCGCCAGCCCCTCCCCTGTCCTCATCCCATCAACTGCGGCTAGCACGGCCTCCCTGACCGTAACTGAGGATGGGGATGGGGACTGGCAAAGGCGGAAGGTGGAACAGACCAGAAAGAATGCGGGACGGGGTGGGGCGGGCGGGCCGTGCTCAGGACACACCTCTGCGGGGCAGATGGAAAGCGTGCTGGCTCACCTCCATCTTGCAGCCTTTGGAGACGCGCGCCATCCAGAGCTTTCTGCAGATCCAGCCCCCGCCAGAGCACCCCAGCCCGTCACACCGTTTGGGATTTCTCGTTCCGAGCGGCCCTGTTCTGTTAAGTCTCACAGGGCTTGAGAGCCCCGTGGAACTGGCAACATCTTGCAGTGTCTGGCCTCAGCCCGGCCCCTGGCGACAGCTAGAAAAACAAACCCTCAAGGCCTTTACGGGCACCCACTGCCTCTGCAATGGGGGGAGAATGGTGGCCAGGCTCACACAACCGGGGGCTAACGGAGGCTTCCGTCCGTCTGTCCAGGGGAGGTGCGGGTCCGTGCAGGGAGGACTTCAGGTCCTATTTGCAATATGTTTTATCAACGCTCTGTTGCTTTTAAAAATGCCTCCTTGGCCAGCACAGAAAGAAAGACTTCTTGAAACCAGGAAGTCATTTGGAAGGTAGACTGTTTGTGTGAACGGTTGGGCCGGGAAGATTCATTTGTAGATAGGAAAGGAGATGCGGGCTTTCAGGGCCTCACTCTGCAGAGAACAATGGATTCTTTCTACAAAGTGAAATGTCATCTGTTTTCCACAGCAGAGAGGCCGCGCAGCTGAACTGGGAAATTAACTGCGAAAATTGCAGGAGTGAGGATTGCTGATAACGGACAGATTGGCTGTTCGGTTCCGTTCCTGTTTATTTCCAGGCGGCCAGGGACGGGTTCCGGCTCCGTCCCTGGTCCCCGTCCCTCTCCTTTGGCAATGTGGGGCGGGAAGCCCTGTGGACTCACATCCAACGGTGGCTAAGTTCTGAGAAACAGAGGTTGTAACCCGGGGACTACACAAATTCACAGGTTCATTCTGCAGCTCGACTTTCCATTTTCATTTGTTTTCGAGTTCTCAAGGCAAGGCTCACGCTTTACTGACCCACTTAGGGATCAGCTCAGTAGATTCCTATTGAAATATGTATTTGGAGCTGCTCCGAGAGCCGGGGTGGCAGATGGAAATTAAAACCGAGCCCCTGGCCCCTGGGCCTTCCATTCGGAATAACGGGTCCGGCAATAAATCAGAGCACAAACAATAAAATTGGGGGGTCAGATGCGACACTTGTAACATATCAATAACTCGAGAAGGAGGAGACAGGCTGTCCGCGAAGGGAGACCTCTGGTAGACAGAACTGTGGTAAAAGGCCATCCGGGAAGCAGTCTTTAAACAGGGCACAAGAGGACCAGGAAGAGATGGCGGCCCAGAGCCCAGGCAACACGTGTGGTACCTGCAGAGAAGATGCCAAAACACCGCGAGGACCGGACGTGCGGGACTTGAACACCAGGCAACGGCGGCCTTTTTCTTAAAGTGGGGTTAGGAGAGTAGCGCGATGTGGTTAGCCCTAACAAAGGGCGTGGAGGGGCAGAAAAGGTTTGTATCCGGCAGCTGCTCACATTAAAGCTCCATGCGGGATGCTGGACTCGCTCACACACAGCAAGGCGCGGTGGTGCATGCGTGGACTCGCTCACACACAGCAAGGCGCGGTGGTGCACGCATGGACTCGCTCACACACAGCAAGGCGCGGTGGTGCACGCGTGGACTCGCTCACACACAGCAAGGCGCGGTGGTGCATCCCTGTAAACCCAGAATTCAGCGGCTGGGTCAGTAGAATCATGAGAAGAGATTTTCTTCCCCAAACCGGAGGGACATGGCCTGGGACCCCAGTGGGCGAATGCAAAGCGCCCGCCTGTCTGTCGACTCCCGACCCGAGAGTTCTGTGTTTTGCCTGCGGAGTAGCAGCGCACCAGGGACTGTGTTGGACTTTCCAGCATTGATGTGTAAGATAACATTCTGGGCATGTGGGTGCGGGCGGGCGTGTGAACCCTGGGTCCTGCTAACCAGCACCGAGTAAAACCTCGCAGACCCTCGGAGCGGAGGTCGCGCCTCTTTCTGCTTCTCCGTGTGGAGACACCGTCCAGGAAGGGGCCTCCCCCCCACCGCACCCCCCCCAGGTCACCCTGAGGTCTAGCCCTCGAACACACCATGAGCGTGAGATTTGTCCTATGTCATCGTTCAGCTAACGCTGGCCACGGTGCTTACCAACATGGCTGCCATTGTGACCACCGGCTTGGGTATAGCCGTGGATAATTTCTCCCTGATCAGCACCACTATCATCACCATCCTCATCACCCATCTCTACCAGATGATCATCAGCAGCATTACCTTCACCACTACCACCATCATCATCATCATCACCACCATCATCATCACCATCATCACCTTCAACACTACCACCATCATCATCACCACCACCACCACCATCATCATCATCACCACCACCATCATCATTATCATCACCACCATCATCACCATCATCACCTTCACCACCATCATCATCATCATCACCACCGCCATCATCATCACCACCACCACCATCATCATCACCACCATCATCATCATCACCACCATCATCACCTTCACCACCACCACCATCATCATCATCACTACCACCGCCATCATCATCACCACTGCCATCATCATCACCACCATCATCATCATCACCACCACCGCCATCATCATCACCACCGTCATCATCATCACCACCACCGCCATCATCATCACCGCCATCATCATCATCACCATCATCATCATCACCACCACCGCCATCATCATCATCACCACCGCCATCACCATCATCACCACCACCATCATCATCATCACCACCACCACCATCATCATCACCACCATCATTATCATCATCACCACTACCACCATCATCATCATCATCACCACCACCACCATCATCATCATCACCACCACCACCATCATCATCACCACCACCGCCATCATCATCATCACCACCGCCATCATCATCATCATCACCACCACCGCCATCAGTCTTCTCATTTTACGTATTTATCACCTCAATTCCTCTTTAGCACTGTTGTTTGCTTAAGCATATATGCTCTCCACTAATTCCACTCTAATGACAGAACAAATTACATTTTATTTATTGATTGATTGATTGGTTGCCAGTCCTGGGGCTTGAACTTGGGGCCTGGGCGCTGTCCCTGAGCTTCTCTTGCTCAAGGCTGACACTCTACCACTTGAGCCACAGCGCCCCTTCTGGCTTCCTCTGTGTTTGTGGTACTGAAGACTTGAACCCAGGGCTTCAAGCATGCTAGGCAGACACTCTACCACTCAGCCACATTCCCGGCCTGACAGAACAAATTATAAAATTTCAACTTCAACACAAACTCTAGCTTGTCTAGTGTAACCAACCCATGGCTGTACATAAACACGTCGTATCTCATTTATCACGCAGCGTCCCTCAGCGATGTGTGTGTCCCTCACCTTTGTCTTGCCAGGAAGCACAGTTCATGTTCGGCTCTGGTGATTATCTTCTGGAAATGCTTATTAAGGTGTGGTGAGGCAGAAGGCGCACGCACTGTCAGATCCACGCCCATGGTCACCGGAGCACACGGGAAGAATCGCTCCTGCCAGCGTGTGGCGCTGAGAGGCGCATTATTTAAAACACAGCTGACGTGTGTACAAGTCATGGGCCAGACCCAAGACGGGAACGTGTATCGTGAAGTTCTGTTTTTTCTTTTGTTAAAAAAAAATATGTAAAGGTGATATACAGTGACCTAAGTCAGGAATGAGCACATTGCTTCTTTTTGTCAATTATGGGGCCTGAACTCTGGGCCTGGGTGCTGTCCCTCAGCTCTTCAGCTCAAGGTTAGTGCTCTACCACTTGAGCCACAGCGCCACTTCTGGTTTTCTAGTGGTTTTTATTGGAGATCAGCGTCTCATGGACTTTCCTGCCTGGGCTGGCTTTGAACCGGGATCCTCGGATCTCAGCCTCCTGAGTAGCTAGGGTGACAGGGGTGAGCCACGGTGCCCAGCTCTGTCTTGCGGTCTTTTTCCTATTGGTAATGAATGCTTCCTCAAATGGTATTCCCTGTATTACAGGGTTCACTTTCTCCTTGCCTGCCTGACCTCTACCCAGTGCTCTGGGAGATTACTGATGCCGTCTCCTGTTAGTGGTGTGGGTCCAGTGCTCCGGGAGATCACGGATGCCGTCTCCTGTTAGTGGTGGGGTGCCGCGTCCTCTGTGTTATCAGCTGCCGGTTCACAGTCGCCTTCGGTTTCATCACGACGCACTGGAATACCCAGAGGCTTCCAGAGGCTTCCCCAGGCGCTGTAGTGCCCGTGTCATTGCTTTTTAAGATGTACAGCCCTTGTCCGCATGTCAGTAAAGACATGCCTGTCTGCTTCGTGTTTAGTAAGGTGCGTGGGGCGCACGTGCATGCGCTCCTCGGCTCCGGAAGTCCTCCCTGGTGGCTCCGGAAGTCCTCCCTGGCACCGCCGGGCGCTTCCTCTCTTAACCTGCATGAGGGGCCTCAGGGAGAGCAGGGGTGGAAGGGGACGGGCCAGGCCTCACAGACGCGTCCGTGTCTGCCCTTTAGCAGTCTTTATTGCCTCTCGCTGACCAACAGCTCCCCCTTGCTTGCTCCTGCTCACCCCTGCTCACCCCTGCAGTGAGCACCAGGGCCAGCAGGACTCACCCCTGCAGGGAGAGCAGAGCCGGCAGGACTCACCCCTGCAGGGAGAGCAGAGCCGGCAGGACTCACCCCTGCAGGGGGAGCAGGGCCAGCAGGACTCACCCCTGCAGGGGGAGCAGGGCCGGCAGGACTCACCCCTGCAGGGAGAGCAGGGCCGGCAGGACTCACCCCTGCAGGGAGAGCAGGGCCGGCAGGACTCACCCCTGCAGGGAGAGCAGAGCCGGCAGGACTCACCCCTGCAGGGAGAGCAGGGCCGGCAGGACTCACCCCTGCAGGGAGAGCAGGACGGCACGTGAGGGCTCCTGCGCTGCGTCTCCCAGGCCCTCATGGCCCTCGTGGCCCTCATGGCCTGCGGTGCTGCGTGGCCAGCCCAGCCCAGCCCAGCAGACGCGGAGCCGCGCCCACAGGCTGCACTGACGCCGGTGCCGTCCCCGGTGTCCTCTCCCTGTGGAGGGGGAGCACAGCACAGTGCGGGGGGCAGAGCTCCAAGGAAGCCCAGGGCGTGTGTGTCCTGAGCTCAGGAGAAAGACCTGCACCCAGGACCGGCCGCCGCCCCGGCGCCCGCGGGCTGGGGAGCGATGGCTCACAGACAGAAAGCTGAGGACCACAGCTGTTCCCGTCAGAAACGGAAGCAAAACCCGCTGAGGAGGGCTGTGCATAGACATAAATGTCAGAAACCTCTCTCTGTCTCTCTGTGTGTCTCTGTGTGTCATTCTGTCATTCCGTCTCTGTCTGTCTGTCTGTCTGTCTCTTTCCCCCAGAAGGGACAGGAAAGGTTGCATCTTTTACCCCTAAATCTGCATGTCCCATCACAGCCTCTGAGACCAAGAAACTACTCAGTAAACGTTTGAGTTAAATTACAGCATTCGAATTAGATCATCTATAAAATGCACTGTAGGTCTGATACTTCATATTATCTATCCTGTAGATGACCACAGAAGATCCTATTATTCTTCATTTCGGATCTGTGAACTGTCAGACTTCCAACTCTGGTTTAATTCGCAGTCTAGCCGCCTTTGGTAGAAAGTTCCCTGTGATTTATTAAACCTGCTTATCCGGCGCGAGGGTAATTCATCACGCCCGGCCCCGCGGCTCTGTCTCTCCTTGGGCCTGAGGAGGGGTCCAGCCAGCTTAGCTTCCAGGGACTTCAGCCCTCTTACTCCACACACACCTGTGCCTCATGAACACAGGAGCTTGGATTTTGCCATCTAAATTGGGATGATGGCCTCCTGGATGTGGCAGGGAAGGAGACGTGAATCTACATGTGGAGGGAAAGTGTACACACACACACACACACACACACACACACACACACACACACACACACCACCCAGGATGAGACTGGAAAGCGCTTCTGAAAACCTACCGCAAAGCTCCACTGCCTTCAACACACCCAAGCGCAGTACCACTGCGTTCTCTTGGTGCTGGGAATCAATGAACACAGAGGCCCATGCTAGATCACTTCTCCTCCCTTGTGTATGGCAGCAAAGAAAAAAAATAGGAAATGGTGGTAAAGGAACCTCAGCCGATTTCCTGCAAAACCAGCCCCATCGGTGCTCACCGAAGATCATGGTCCACAGCACGTCAGCAGCACCTTCCCCTCTACTTAGGAAGGGCGAAGAAGGCTGGGAAATGGTCTTCCTGCCCCTCCTAAGCATTTTTGTACAGATACAGAAATCCTAAGACAGGTTTAAAAAAATCTTGTGGAAACCCCTTACATTTTATTCACCAAGTTGCAAATAGTCAATACCTACCTGCAAACCTCTACCAGTTCCATGTAATCTATCATTTCTTCTCAAGGACAATCGATCGTCGTTACCTGCTGACATCCCTGGCTTTCTGCACAGCAGCGCTCAGAGGAACACTGGCAATCTCAGTGAGTTCCCTCAGAAGCAGTAAGAGCTTTCAGCTTTGCAGAAGTAAAAGCAGGGTGTGTCAGACACGTGTGGAAGAGACAAGAGAATGTCAGCCCACCAGAAAAATCCTGCATCCAAAGTACAAAGCAAGACGCGTGTCCGCCTCTAACCAAGACACACCCCGAGGAGAGAGCAGAGCAAAGCGAGACATGAAGAGAGAAGCCTACACCGTGTTTCCCTGAAGATGTGTGCTGACCTTGGAGCTCAGGAAAGGCTGGGCTGATTCTCAGAGATGAGGTCCCTACCATGTGTTAGTTGTGCCTGTGGATTTTACAGGAAAACAAAAGAAGATTCCTCTTTAAATAGACTTCAGAACTGAGAAGAAAGTCACCCCCAACACAGGCCACCAGCCTCAGCGATTTCTTGGTCTTGTGAGGGAAACTGTCTTATCGAGAACCAAGTTTACCATCGCAGCCCATTGGCTTGAAGACTTCCACTTGCTTTCCCAGAGAATAAAAGGTCGACATAGGATGTCATGCACTGTGCTTATCGGTGTTCTAAATGACAGAGCGCTTTCGAGAAAGTAACCAGCATGAGCAATTGTGGGCACATGTTTGATCTAAAGGCCACACAGGTGGCCTCCCAGGCCAGGCACCCATGATACAAAAGGTAGACATTTTTAGAGAGCTGGAAGAATCTCTGTGGACAGGAGCAAAGCCCTGCAAAGTCCAAGACAGCTCCTTTGCCCAAGAGGATTCAGGGGCGACGTGGGTCAGCGTCCAGCAGCCCCGCTGCTGTGCCCCAGAGCGAGCAGAACAGAACCCTGGCCCTCCTGACTCCAACAGCACCCTGAGGAGGGTCACGAAAGCCCAGAACCTCAGGGTCGAGTCTCAGGCACAACGTCGCATCCGGAAGTGACCAAGCGACGTCTGCCAGGTCACGGGGAGAGGCTGCCCACACTGCAGACGCTCCTCCGGCTGTCACCACCCTGCTGGACAGCAGACACGAGTGACACAAGCCTGTCACGGCCGAAGTTGCCACCTGCATCTCCAACCCACCCGCTTTCCCTCCCTCCCCTCTTCACACCCCCACACACGTCCTCACCGCCATGATTGTGTGGGATGTGGTGGGCCTGGGCTATGTAGGCCGCTCCATGAGCACGGCCCGTGGATTTGATTGCTTTCTCGTTCAGAGATTTCGGGTCTGATAGAGCCTGGCTGCTGGTTGATCTTTTTTTTTTTTTTTTTTTTTGTCTCTGTGTTTGGAATCACATTCCCTTTGTTTTTGATCCAAGGAATGATAGCCAAGACCCAAGTGAGAGACCTCCCCTCGGTGTGTGATTTTCCGAGCAGACTCGGGTTTCAAACCTGATGTTTTAGTCTGTGTTCATTTCAAGCTAATTTCTGTAGGTGACACAGACAAGACTCCATTTCATTCTTTCATGGGGAGATATTCGGGTACTCAAGAACATTTACCGGAGAGCCTTTGCTTTCTCCATCAAGTATTCTTGGCACACAGCGGATGCCACTTCACACCTGTCAGATTGGCCGGTATCCAAGAGACAAAAACCGGGGCTAGAGAAGTTAGGGAAAATCACCAGGAATGCAAATTGGTGAAGACATCATGGAAAAACAGTAGGGAAAACAGAAGCAAAAATAGAACTACTGTAGGACCCAGAAATCCCAGTTCTGTGGTGTGTCTGCAAGCCGCATGGAGCCAGTTTATTGAGGAATATCTCCCTACCCATAGCAGCTCTGTTCATGATTGGCAAGGTACGGAAACAACGCAGCACCCATCGATAGAGACCGGTACGCATTCGGTATGGATAAGTATATAACTTAGCTACAAAAGCTCCGTCATTTGGGACTAGTTTTCCAGCATGATTTTTGCTCTTTTAAAAGATTTTTTATTAGCATATCTTAGTTGTACAAGGGTTTATTCTGAGTGTTCTTACACATGCAATGTACCTGGTCCAATTCACCCCTCGTTCGTTCTGCCTTCCCGGTTCCTCCCTTCTTAAAATATTCCACCAGGTTCCCTGATCCTGTTCTCATGTGTGCAAATGCATCACATCCACCTTCCACCCTCTGGCTGCTCAGCCTCCAACATGGCTTCTTTTCCTCCCTTGACCCTTTTCCATTTTACTTTTACTCTTCAGTGTATCTTATACTCAAAGAAATTCCAGCATGGTAACTGACACGTGCTATATTAGAACGCAGTCCAGCTAACATGTTTATTGTCTCTATTTCTCCATCTTCACTAACCCCACTATTGATTTTGGTTCAAAATCATGCTCAAAATGTGCTTTACTATTTGGTTGTTTTATATCACATAAAGTTTATTACAAGCGGCCATGGCCCCAGGCAAACATGCATCGGGGTGATCCATCTTCTTCCCAAAGGGAGAGTTTGAGTGAGACACGGCCACCATGAAGAAGAGGTGCGAGCCGCACTCCCAGGGAGAGAGCCCAGCCCTGCTTGCTTGGATTGTCCCAGGGCCTCCGCCCCAGGCCACTGGCTGGGTGTACACCCTTGCGGACCAGCCCAGCGGAGGGCCCGGCCGTCACCGGGATCGCACCTTTCCTCCTGCAGCCTGGTGAGTTTTGTTCCCAGCCATAGATGAATTGGGGCTTTGGGGCACAAACCCATGTGGCTTCTTGGTAAAATTCAGCAACACCTTGGGTGCAAAAGAAGTACATGTTCAATAGAGCTTTACCCAAAGAACAAGCCGTGACACTAACTTTGGGCCTTCCAACCAGGAAGGCGTCCCGGGCAGAAACAAGGGAGCTACAATTCCTCACACGGGCGGCTTCCAGATACGCAGTAAATAGCGTCTCACAGCACTATTATTTTACCTAATGGATGAATTCAGGTAAAGTAACCTGGGTAAAGGTAGGGGCTGGATGGAGCCATTCTTCATGATGCTGTTTCCCACATGTATTAATTAGGCAGTGAGCGGAGACGGATGGAAAGGCTGAATTCTGCAGTCCTAAGTGTTCATTCAATCCCTCTCCAGTCTTTCCACATACCCACAAATGGCTTCCCTCGGGGCCATGTGAATGCTATGAGCCTGTTCTATCAAGCACACAGCAAACAATCATCAGGTCTAGCAGTGCTTTCCAATACATTTCCCACGCAGTAGCTGTGTGCGTTGTTTATTTAAGGTTCAGACTTCACTGTCCTTCCTCTATTCTATCTGGGGGTGCGTGCCACTGGGACCAGAGAGGAATTTAGTTTCTCTAAAGCAGACTGCCCACCAATTTAGAGCCCAAAGAGGAAGGGACTCAAGATTGGAGGCTTCCAGAATTGCTTCAGTAATAGTCACTTAGGAAACCTAGCCAAGAGAAGAGTTCTTGAGCCGAAAGTCTGGAGTGAAGAAAGCAATTCATTTTCTTCTCTTGAGTGGTGTGGCACCTTTTGCTCCAAGGAGACAACCTCAAGTAAAAATGTCAGTAACTTTCGGCCTTAGGAAAGGCCAAAGGAAAATGCATACCTTAGCTCTGGCTTTACCATCTAACACCAATGACAAGGAAAGGCTTATCCATTAATAGTCTCATAAATATTTAAGAGTGTGCATCTGACTGTCAATGAGTGTCATAAGTAAACACCCAGTGTTTCCAAGCCGATCCCAAGGAGGGGGATGCTACGTTTCCTCATCATTGAGGAAATGAAACAATTTGAAATGAGTTGTAAAATCAGACCAAGACATCAATAATTCAGGAGGAGGTGAGTGGAGTCGGGACGTGGGACAGACACTGGGACGCCCATCCCACCTTGTGCGGTAGCTTTGCATCTTTTCCATTTTTACTTCTTCCCAACAGTCACTAACAAAGCTCCACAGTGCAGGCTCCTCCTCCTCAGCTTCTAAACCGTAGACTCCGCCCCTTGGTCTACCTGCCTTCATGTATTCCAGAGAAGGAGTGGGCATTTCTAGACCTTTGAGAGCAGAGGAGATGGGAGCTTCATCTGCCCCTCTTCTGCGTAGATCCCCAGTGGGTCAGAACAGGCTGGGATGGCATTTTCCAGAACATGGCACTGGAGTCCCGTGTGTGTATGTACTTGAAGACAGTCTGAAGAGTATTCTGCCCAGCCCAGAACATCAGGAAATACCACGGAAATATCATGGTGAGATTGCTACCCTGTATCATGAAGATGCGTTGATGATTATGAACAAGGAGGAGAATGAGGGCCCAGGCGCTGAGATGGGGTGAGGAATCCATGCACAGTGCACCCACGATTGATATGGTCTTGGGGTGAGTGCTGTTAGGACAGAGCTAAGAAAGGCCCAGTCCTCAGCCCCAAGGGGGACGGGGGTTCGGAATGGCAGAGGCTGATAATTAACATGTCTCAGTACAGGGGCATCAGCAATGTCCCCTCTGCCCCCTGCCTTCCGCCATCTTGAGTGCACTGGCTTTCTTCCCATGTCTGTATTCCAGGGGTGGCCACACGCAGGGCACGCTGTCCACACACAATCTGATGTCCACACACAGCACCCAGGAAGATGGACAGTCAGGTGGAAGCTGTGAGAGATACGCAGAACTGTTGCATTTATTTTTTAATTTTTAATGTACCTAAGCTGACAGTAGGGCATAAGAAGGAAGAGATTCTATGTCCTGTCTCTACATATCCTGCAGGACACGTTGTGCTAGTGGTTCCTTCCCTGGTGGGGGAACTGGGCGGAACTCCAGAATCCTTGCCTGTAGCTGAGGGCTGACTTTGAACTGTGCTGAGACAAATCTTGAGTTGGCCATAATCTGGGTTTGGAGCCTTGTGGGATGGCAAGTGTGCTAATCTAAATCAAACAGAGAGAGGGAAGGGGTATGGGAGGGAGAGAGAGAGAGAGAGAGAGAGAGAGAGAGAGAGAGAGAGAGAACGAGACCTGCTCCAGAATCTACAGGTTGTAGTAAGAGGCTCATGCATACACAGCACCTTTGATGGCCAATAAGTTGATGCTCACATGAGAGGAACAGACAAAATGTCCAAAGTCTTAATTAAAGAGGGAGTCAAATCTTCCACTCAGAAATCCCATTTCTAGCAAATTATCCTAGGAGATGACAGGGCAGGTACGCACTCCTTTTTTTAACAATTGATACTTGGGGGTAAATACAGTTCTCACTTAACCAACATTTGACAAAGATCTGAGCCACTGCAACAGTATGGTTGTCGCAGGCAACAGCAGCAATAAGAGCTGGTTTTGAAGCCTGGTTCTCTGTGTGACAGAGCAGGCACACTTGACTTCCCTGTGGAACTGTGGAAATGAGATTTCAGAAGAGACATGTTAGTGTTCATCCTGGAACTCAGAGACCCGCGTGGATTCCCTGTACCTTCTAGGAGCCCATGTCTGTGCAAGGGATCACGCAGAGCAAGAGCTCCATTCTGTTCTTGCAACTGGCACTCACAATTGTAATTCATTGGCCCCAGGAATAATGCATGAATTTGTCACAGTGTGTTATGCCACGTACTGACTAATGGGAGTTCTTTGAAACAAATACACGAGTCTTTTTCTTGGTAGAACAAGCGTTAATAGGTCAGTGGGTGTACCAAAATTACCAATAATTCTAGGGATCTGGGGGCATCAGCTACAGCTGTTGTGAAGCTGTAAATGGAGTCTGTGGACCCCCCTCTCCGGCAGGGGGAGGAATCGAAACTCATCTACTGACGTTGGGATTTCTCCTTGCGATCCCAGTCCCGGAGGCCATTTCCTTCCTGAGAGCTGGAACCTCATCAAAAGGTGTCGGGTTGGAGACGCGGTAGAGCCATCTCTCACTGGGACAGCAGGCTGATGAACACTAAATTAGTATGTCACACCTGAAATCCTGGCCCGCGGGGATGAGAGGGAAAGGAGTCCTGGCGTGGTGTGGAGTCACGAGCCCACCGCTCAATGGTCCTTCCGCCCCTATTGGGCGGGTAGACGCCCCCTCTCCGCTCACCGGAGGTTCTCCTTGAAGGAGAATGTCAGAATATCGGTTTTACTCATGTGCGGGTAGAGCGAGAGCAGAAGCCCATCTGTGTCTGAGTAGAGAGAACAAGGCTCATGGTTCCATGGGACTCGGTGAGGAGTGGACCTGGGCCAGACAGAGGCCAGCAGTGAGACTCAGAGGCACTCCCTCCCAAGCTTTCACTGAGATCTCTGTGAGCAGGACCAGAGGAGGCGGGTGCTGGCTGTGGTGTGATTCACTAGGTGACTGCCCTGGCCCTTCGGTCTGGAGCTGTCTCCAGCTCCCTGCTACCTCGGAGCAGGGGTAATTGGGTTCTTTAGCCCATCACCTAGAGAAAGCAAACTCTGCTGTTCGGTAATGAGCAGCTATGCATAGTCGAGCAAAAATGAATGCCGTTATAGGATGTGCTGAAGTCGGTGGATTGGAAGGCAGCCTTCCCTGTTCACCCAGGGAAAGAAAAAGGTAGAACGTGGCTAAAGGGCAGACCAGAAATGTAAAAAAATCAGTCAGCCTAGATATTTGCCAACAGTAAGAAAACATGTTAAGTCATAGCTAAGACTAATATAGGGACCTCAACTCCATTTTAAAGGAGTTGTTCTATCTTCAATAGCATATGGTTATGCTAATTTTTAAGTGATTATTTTTCAACTCCTGCAACATTTTGGGATGAAATACAGCTTCCGCAGTTTGCTTTCCTCATAAGGAATAAGAAGAGGCGTGGAATTTGAACGTGAACTATCCCAGCGTTTTCTGCCGACACACGGAGAGTTCGCGGCCATTGCCATCTATCTGCTAATGCCCGGCGTGTCTCTTGCAAGTTGGCAGATGACAGACCCTCGGGCCTGAGTCTCTGACTTTCTTCCAGATCTACTGTACGAGTTCATCTGTGGCTTGTTTTCGCTGTCGCACATCACAGGAGTTTCCAAATGGACTGTTTGGCCACAAGGAGAAATCTTTATTGAAGAATCCTCTGAATGCAATAATTGAATAGACATAATTACAAGGCTCTGTGCCATGGGAAATTGTAAATAGCACCGACAATGTAATTTATGCTCATTTATGATACAGTAGCTCGTGATGGCTCCAAGCCTCACCCCCTCGTTAACAGGCTCATCTGTTTCTCTGACAGACGTTGCTTTGTGTCGTCTGCCATCCTTCTTTCCCCTTTTCTGGAGCAGTGCTTGGCGAGGTCATGCTGGGCGCCGTGGGGAGGGTGGCAGGGTCCCGGGGCTGTGTCCTCGCTCTGTGTTGACGCCACGTGGAATGGGGAGCAGGGACCAGAGGGATAAATACCGTCACAGTGGCTGTGAAGACATGGGGGGCCAGGGCTACCCCCCACCCAGGTTCCCGGGATGATGATGGGGACACGAGCGTAGATGCAGCCAGGCGGAGGCCCCCAGCCACGTCTCTGTGGACGCGCCCACGGAGGCCCGGCTGCACAGGCTGGTTTGACCTCAGTTCCTTTCCACGTGGTGACATCGTGCTCCCAGGGTGGCGCACCCCAGCGGCGCTGCCCGCTGGCCCGGTGGATGGAGGGCTCTTCGGGTGCCATGCCGGGGGACGTGCAGAATCCTGCAGCCCAGATCCTGTGGATTTGTCCCCATCCGTGTCCCACCCGTGCGGCCAGAGCTCCTGCCCCACTGCCTGGTGAGCGGATGTCCAGATGCCGGCTAGCGTGGACGGGCAGCGCCGGGCGGCTGCTGTCCTCGGGAGGAAACGCAGCAGAGGTGGCTGCGGCTTTCAGCGCGCTGCCCGGAGGACCCTTCTCAGGGCACAGTAAATAATGACATTTTTTTTTTTACCTGAGTAATTTTCCCTGTTGTTGTCTCTTACCATTTGTTTATCTGAGGTGCTGTTCCTGCCTTCGTGTTTCTTTCACAGAGTCAGATAGACGTGAATTTGACCTCGTTTTCCCTGTGCGTGAACTTGGGGTTCCTATACCCACTGGCGTTCCTATACCTATTAACCTATACTGCAGCAAGGAAAGGCCATAGCTGTAATTGTTGGCATAAGGCAGACACGAAGCAGTAGTGAGTTCCTGCAGAGAAGAAGTGCAAAGCACTGGTCCAGAGGGAGGATATAGCACTGTATGTGTGTGTGTGCATGTGAGAGAGAGAGAGAGAGACAGACAGACAGACAGACAGAGACAGAGAGACACACAGAGAGACAGAGAGAGAGGATAATATTAGTTAAATGGATGAGGTTTTCTGGGGCTGAATTTGAGTTTAGGCTGCTAATACAAGTTATGCACACAGCTAATATTTCATATGCCTAGGTTTGGCTCACAATGACAATGAGAAAAAAACTTTAGGTATAGGTAGGATATCTGATATCTGACAATGAAACAGAGAGAGAGAGAGAGGGAGAGAGGGAGAGGGGAGAGAGGGAGAGGAAGAGGGGGAGAGGGAGAGGG
Organism: Dipodomys ordii; assembly: GCF_000151885.1. NCBI lineage: Eukaryota > Metazoa > Chordata > Mammalia > Rodentia > Heteromyidae > Dipodomys > Dipodomys ordii. The sequence continues at coordinate 1,990,704 of NW_012267282.1, read as the reverse complement.
GGAGAGGGAGAGGGAGAAGAAGAAGGAGAGGAAGAGGGGGAGAGGGAGAGGGGGAATGGGAGAGGGAGAGCGGGGAATGGGAGAGGGGGAGAGGGAGAGGGAGGGGAGGCTGTGTTGAGTCACAGGTTTTGTTTTCCACTGACAAATAGGAATGTTTAAGGGAGTAACTTCCGTCTCCCATGTCAGGCCCCTTCAAACCCTTCGCATGCGCGCTCCTCAAATACGGACTCCGTTAGTCACTCCTCCACGCTTCTCATCGCACTGATTGGGCTTCTGAGCAAAGCGATGGAAAAATTAAGTTGGCTTCACTGCCGAGAAAGCTGGGCTTCGCCGAGCCTCAGGAGCGCAGGCCCCATGGAGCTGGGTGTCTGTGTTTGAATTGCTCGTTCCTCTGTGCTCCCTGGAAAGGGAACAGCAGTGGAGGTTTCCAGACCCCAGGTAAGACTCCGGTGTCACCAGTGCAGAGGACTCGTTTGGCTCAGAGTGAGAACAGTCCCTCCTCTCTGTGTCCCGGGCTGCACAGCTCTCCAGCCGTCCGTGTCAAACACTCCGGGGGACGATCAGTGGGAAGCAGAGTCCAATTTGCCGCCCCCCCATTTTTCCTGTTGTGTCGGCCATATTTTTTTTCCTCTCTCGTTGATTTCTCCTGTTGTGCTTCCTCTCCCGTTGCCGATGCCTCCCCCGGATTATCGTTTTGGATCTGCAACTCCCTAAAACAACGACCTGGGTATAATTGTGGGGTTCTTGGTTTCAGGGACTGGAAACTGGTGAGAACATTTCGTCGCTGTGTTCACACAGTTCCACTCCCGAGTCCGCACGGCTGCCCAGCCATTTGGTCTGGGATGTTGGCAGCAGGAACTTTGGATGGTACCCACTTCGCATTGGCGGAGGAGGCCACGCTGCCGGGGCATTCCAAGTGTACCATGGGTTCGTCATCGACGCTTTAGAGAGCATACGTCCTTTAAAAAAAAATAAGAGAGCCTGTGGCTGATAGAATAACTGAAGACACAGTGAAGGCAAGACACTCGGACAACCCCCCTGTGGAGAACGGCCGGGTGCTCCCCTCCCCTTACGCCCTCCGCGTGGTCCCTCCACTCCCCCTTACGCCCTCTGCGGTGTGTGTGTCAAGGCTTAGACCCCAGCGTCCATCCTGTTTCCAGGTCCAGGGTTTTGATGACCCACACACTCTCAGACACTATCCACAACGACCTGAGCCCACTCCCCGTGGGTCTGCTAAATCTGAAAATTCCCTACAGGAAGCCCAGCCCTTTCCCAGCCAGGAAGCCAGGCTGCGTCCGTAGCAGAAAAGAGTGTCAGCACACGCAGGTTTAATAAAGACTTGCGTGCAATAGTTTATTACACAGTCATTAAAACTCATTTCAATGAACGGCCCTGGGAGACAATGGGACAAAGTCATCCTGTTTCCCTCTGCCTCCTGCTGGCTTGCAGGGGGGCAGATGAGGAACATAACAGCAGACAGGTAATTACAGAGTGCAAAGTCTGCACGAGATACCCAGCAAGCAGAGCAGAGCAGAACAGAGCAGAGGGGGAGTGAGGAGAGGAAGAGGGGAGAGGGAGAGGAAGAGGGAGAGGGGAAGGGGGAGAGGAAGAGGGGAGAGGGAGAGGAAGAGGGAGAGGGGA
>NW_012267282.1:1982695-1988677 GCF_000151885.1 Dipodomys ordii | reverse complement strand
GGGAGAGGAGGAGGAGGAGGGAGAGGGAGGGGGAGAGGGAGAGAGAGAGGGCAGCTCCTCCCCTGCCTCCCACAGAAAACCAGAGAAGAGCTCTGCTCAGATAGAAAAGATAAAGAGGAAGCAGTTGTGTGCAGAACCCAGGGAAAGGTGGGTGGGGCCCCAGGGCATGGTAAACAAGCAAACAAGCAAACAACCCTCAGAGGCAAGATTGGGATTGGCTAGGAGCCTGGCAGTTCCCAGGAAGCTGGGCCCTGGAGGCCGGAGGAGGAAGCTGGAACCCGGGAGGCCCGGAGGGGTTGGCCCGCTGGTTCTTTCAGGCCTTAGGAAGGAAACGGGATGGATATTTATTTATTGTCATGGTAATATACCACTGCAAGAAAACAAATCGCCATCATCCATGGGTGGAAGAAAACGTTGGCAAGAAAGAGCCTGCCAGGATGAGTTTGTGGGTGATCGTCCATGGCGTATTTCTGCCCATCTGTAAGGAGCATTGGAAAGTATACCGTTGGCTCTCTAGCCGAGGCCAGGGCACAGCTGAGTAGGCGAGAAAGCACTCAGAGTTCAGTGCACAAAACACAGCGTCTTGTGGGGCAGGGGTGGCTCATCCCAAGAGAAGCAGCCTCCTCCCCTCTGCCCTCTGCTGAGAGACACCCAGCGTCCACAGAGCACAGCGTCCGTGCTTTGGACCAAGTAATCCACCACCCTGTGGTTTTCACTCCGTGTCTCATGCAGGAGCTCTCTTGAGAGAGAAGATTTACACCCCCATCCAGAAACGTTGATTGTACTCATCACTACTGAATTCTCCTTCCTGACTTTCCTTCGTGAACACCCGTTGTTTGTGCAAACCAGGAGTGTGCTTCAAGTAATAAAGGGAGGAGAGTCTTTTATTCTTTTGGAACTAGATAGATGTTGTTCTTTAGTGTGTTTGGAACAAACAAGTGCAATTGTTCAGTTTCACTGGAGAAGTTAACGTTGATTGAAATACTGCTGTTCACTGTAGTGCTATGCTCTGATAGAAATGGATTTGGTTTTGATTTTTGACCACGTTGTCTGAGATGCATAATCCTCTGCTCCAGCATTATATATGAAGAGACTCAAGTCCCTGGTTGTGTCTAGCTAAGCCCCAAATCGCAGAACTACCGGAGACCCCCCCCCAAAAAAAACCAACATGCATACCAGAAAATAAGAAAAATAAATTTCTCCCAGGGGTAATTTGCCAGATATGGCCAATGGAGTCTTCTCACAAGAGTGACTGAAAGCATCTGAGAATAACTTTTAAATACTTTGTTGTCACATGCACGGGAATGCCCTGGAGAGAACTGAGCAGGGAGGAGAGGGGGGGACTGAGCTTGATGAGAAAGAATGTCCTCTGCATTCCCAGCACTTCTGAGCAACGTCAGCCCTCCAGCCATTTCCTGGGTGGGACTGTGAGCCTCTGAAGAGATTCCTGCACAAACCTGAGGCCAGGTGGGGGCTCCTGCCGCCTTTGTGAGCAGGGGGGTACAAATCACAAAGCTCAGGGCCCTCAGGGCAGCCAGAACTTGAGAGACCCCAGCTCAAGTGTGCATGCAGGAGAAAGCAAAAAGAAAAATGAACTTGGGACTCAGGCTCTTTGTAGCCCAAGGCAGCTACACAGAAAAGAAGCCCAGAACCTGCTGCAAAACCTCATTAAGACACCGAGGAACTAAACATAGCATTCTGCGGGCTCGGGGTTCTGAGATGAAAATTACGTTAATGGCTGTCTCGGCGGCACGCCAGGAACAGCTCTGGGGCAGCGAGGATCGACGCGCTCACACTGCACATGCTGTCAGCTCTGAGGGTTCATGGGGCCAGAAAAGGAGAAGGAAAGCTGAGACCAATGAGATGCATGGGCTGAACCCTAAATGGTCCATGAAGAACTGAGGCACACAAGTCTTGGCACAGGTCAGCAAGACCCTGTAAGAAAACTCCTTCCTGTTTTGCTGTCGGGCACACAAATCTTTTAAATTAGCACACAGAAAACAAAAACCTTGGAGGAAAAAAGGTAAGATGTACCACCTTAGAAAGGAAGAATTGTGTTTGTTAAACACACCAATAATAGCCACCGCCAGTGGCTCACACCTGTAAATCCTAGCTATTCAGGAGACTGAGATATAAGGACTGTGGTTCAAAGCCAGCCCGGGCAGGAAAGTCTCCTTGAGACTCTGATCTCCAATGAACCACCAGAAAACCGGAAGTGGTGATCTCCAATGAACCACCAGAAAACCGGAAGTGGCACTGTGGCTCAAAGTGGTAGAGCGCTAGCCTTGAGCAAAAATACTCAGGGACAGCGCCCAGGCCCTGAGTTCAAGCCCCACGATCAACAACAAACAAACAAAAAACCATCAATAATGAGCTTGGTCCTGGAGATAGTTTCATGATGTATGTGCACACCTGGACACTCCGTACACACCTGAACTGTGTGGTTCTTTATGAGACACTTTTGCACCCCCAAGTTTTGCCTGTTGGTAACTCCTCAGTAGAGCTGAGGATCAGGGACACAAGGGACACCAGAGACCCCTCACCGCTGCAGAAGCAGGGATGCAGTAGAAGCCCAGAGGGAGCCGGCATTTCACACACACAGCAGCTCCCTCGCCCGATGGCCGGCTCTGAGGAAGCGGGGAGCCACAGCGTTGGGAGCAGGACTCTGGCCGTGTGAGAAGAACACACTTCTTCATATCGGCATTCGTTACGCTGTGTCTCAGCTTTGTGACCATTAGCAAATTCTACGCCCATAGCCTACACATTCATTTTTCTTTAGATCAACTATTGCTAAGATCACTTAAAAGTTTCCTTGAAAACGATGTGACTAAATAGCTGGAGAATCTCCACATCCAGGCAGTGTAGGTTTGTGATCGAGTCTGCCTGCTGTGTCATGGAGAGATAACTAAATAAATAAGAACACAACGAAACAGCAAATTTCAAGTCTCAACACAGGATAGCAAAGGACGGCTGTCTGGGAATGGTAGCCCTACTATGGACCCATTTCCAGCTGCAGCCAGGATCTTAAAAGCAAGTCCTGAACGGCATAGGTGCTACCTGCGCTCTGGGTTGACATCTTCGCAGGACATAAAGACATCACCACGGTAAATGGCCTGGCGCCGTCAATCCTACCTACTAGATCAGCTTCCCACGCCATCACACGCTCTGCAAGTCCCATTGATATAAGTCTCAAACTCCGATCCCTTCACTAAAACTCGCCTTGCTCCTGGGTCGCAATGCCGTGTGGTTCTTAGTGGAATGCGTCCGCAGCTCTGCAACCTCGGTCTCTCATTGTTAGAGAGCCCTCTCCTTCCCCAGGTGAAGCCTGGTACAGCCACAGAGCTTCTTCCCCTGGCTGTGAACACAGCCTCTGCTTTGTGTGTGTTCTTTCTATAGCATTGACCAGACCCCCACCCGACTCCCACACTGCAAGAATCACCGGCGTGCTTTCTTTCCTGTCTGTGGATTTGATCATGGGGGTGGATGCTGTTTGTCTTTTGTGACCAGCATCTTTCACTCCGTGGTCCTCTTCATTTGACATACTTAATACAAGATGGTCAGTCTGAGCAATGCGGCGAATGCTTTGGCTCTGATAACGCAAAGTATATTCCTTTGCTAGCAGTCCACATCCTGGCAGGCACAGGAAAACACATTTTGCATCTGTGTCTTCTGAGTTTCCTGGATACCTGTTATCTTGACAGACAGCACATCCCAAGGGCAGACAGATAATCACGGTTAATATGTCACAGACTTCCCAGGGCTGTCGGGAGGCCCGGGGCCCAGGATGATCCCACCATCCCGCCGCCGATCTCTGAACTACACTCGCTCTCGCTCCTTCCTGTTACTCAGACGTAATTTCTCCTCACATTCCATTACTGGCCTTTGGCTTCCAGCAAATAAGATAATTCACACTCATATCAATAACTCAGTCACACCAAAATTGAATCAATGAATTTAATCAGATCTCTGCCCACGCTGTAATTTGGCAGTGATAATACTCATGGTGAGATAGTTACATGAATCACCGGGTGTCAAGAATGAAATGGGTTGGTCTAGAGAGAATCCGGCTCAAACCCCCTGGCTGCTGGATTTGGTTTGCCTTGGACAACATCAGCGCAAGAAGAAATAAGTATCCATTATTTAAAACATGAATATTTAAAACATACATATAATTTGCATTACTCTCTTAATCCTATCTCCCCCACCCCAGTGACAGAAATGCTCCAAGACAAAGCAGATCTTCACATATTTCTCAAGACAAGATCAGGAAGCTACCTGGGCCAGTTCTTAGATGCTTTTGTCTTGAAGGCCAGCGAGTAGAATCCACCTGTCTTGATGGAAAATCCACTCTACCCAATGCATCAATGAACGCACAGAGTTGCGTCCCAATAAAACTTCATTCATAAAAACCACTATTCCCAATGCATCGATGAAGTTGTGAGATTGCATGCCAATAAGACTTTGTTTATAACAAGCACAGGCCGTGTGTGATTTTGGGGGTGCAGTTGCTGACTCTCACTAGCTATGTGTTGCCTCTGATCACGTCTCCGTGTGGGAATGACTGACAGACCCCACCACATTGGCACACCCTGGAAGGTGGGGTTAGTGTGCTGGTTATTATTTTAAGGCAGACTTGTATAGTAAGCTGTGAGCTCACATGTAAATTTGTGAACCTGGACCTCTCTGGCCTCGCTTCTTAACTTTCACGGAAGCAGGTGAAAGAAGAAGTTGGATTGGCTGTGAAGCAACGACAGGGAAAGAAAACAAAGTTAAGAAAATGAAGGAACTTCATGACGGTTTGAAGAGTTATCGTGCAAATTAGAATAATACAGCGACAGATGCCCATTTCTCTCAGAGCGGCTCCGCAAGGCTGCCCTCCTCTCCTCTCCGAACACCCCAGGCGGCCACCTTGCCTGCGTAATCGGTGTGTTCACGGGGGTTGTTAGAGCCACATGAGTTCTTGCCTTTATGCAAATGGGCATCGCTCCATTAAAACAACATCATTTGCCGATTGTCAATGAGATTAATATTTCAGGCCTGGAAAACCATTTGCCTCGAAGCGTCAAAATAATTGAATGCTGTTGTGGCTGAGTAACTTGTTTAAAAGTCATAATACAGGATTTACATTATGCGTGACCATGGGCGAGCTTTTCAACAGCTTCTAACAACCCACACGCAGCCCCGTGACCGGCTGGCTCTGGCGCGTGACTCCCTGACGTCCCGGAGCCCTGTGGGGCTGGTGGCGGAGACGCCTTGCAGGACGGGTGGACATCAACAAGCAAAGATGGACCCGGACTTAACAGAGCTCGAAATGACTGCACAGTGCCTGTCTCACCTGCCCGTCCGTCTCTCCTTCCAGAGATGTCTGGAAGACCCGTGGCTTCCTCCCACTGGGGCCTACGGGGGTGAGGACACAGGCGTCTCTATAATCATTTTGTTTCTGAGATATGCTACCTCCATGTCCACCCACCACCAGAGACATGAGGTGAAGTGACCAGGCTGCTCGCTGGGGGGCTTTGATTAGCACAGAGCCAAGGAGATGAACTGGGGTCTCCGCCTCTCACTGCTTGGCCTGGTCTGAGAGGCTCCCTCGGCTCCTCGTGCTCAGGAACTGTTCTAATTTAGTGCACTTCATGGTTTCCATTGGTCATGCACTTTAAGTTAGAAGAAGTTTAAAGTTTATAGGGAAGAGGGGGTGAAGGCCCCAGGTACCGGTGGGAGACTCTCATAGTTTCTAATACTGATGTCTTGCATTTGGTTGAGGCGTTCATCACAAGCTGTGGCCCGGCACAAGTGCGTGTGTTACATGTAGGTGTGCACACACCTTTGCAGAGGCCCACGTGGGTCAGCATGCAGAGGCAAGGGCAGATGGACACAGAGAAGCAATGTGGACAGAGAGGGGCAGAGAGAGTATTTTTTCCCTTATAAAACAGGCACAGAGAGGGGGGACCAAGATGGCGACGGGGCAGTAGGGAAACGCCA
>NW_012267282.1:1958794-1976160 GCF_000151885.1 Dipodomys ordii | reverse complement strand
GAAGACAGAATTAAATAGGAGCTTAGGGCTGAGGAGACAGACCAGGATGTGGCTCAGGAAAATGAGGTTCTGACAATATTCAAGGAACTCAGGACACTGGGGTGTTGAAATGAATAGGCATTATGTGGGGAAGGCAGAGAGAGACCTTCGAGCTATCTACACAGCTAAATCGAAGTGTCAGGTGAAGCGGAGGAAAGAAACGCACCTTCATATTCAAGACCTCATCAAAGCCATAGCAGAATTTCCTAAGTCCAGGTCTAGATAGCACAAAAAAATTCAAGCAATCCGTTATTAAAAAATGTAAAGTAGACACTTAACAATTAAATGCTAAGACATTCGAGCCAGATGATACCTAAGTTCTAAGAAGTGAGCTGTAGAGTCTATAATTCTATCAGTTGAGGGTCACATGTGGTCTCAGATCAGATGACTAATTACATCTGACTTGAAATTATATTACAGAGGTCTAATGCTTAGACCTTTACCAAGCAAACCCTGCTCAGGGGTCATTGTGAATACACAATTGAAATAATACAGAGAAAGCAACAGAAAAATTATACAAAATACATATATCCTAGTGAAGTTCTATTACACAATGGCGAAAATGACCTTCAGGCAAAAAGAAACTACGGAGATAATAAAGAGAACATTAAATAACGATTTAAAGAACAATCAGGAAGGACAGTGTAAGGAATCTCAATAGCATGTACCCAGCCACGAATATTGTCAAAACTATTACGTTAACTCGGAAAGTGATTTATCTGAGCAGGGAGATTCACCAGATCTCGCGTGTGGATTCCATAAACAGATGAAGACAAAGTGTTTGGACAGGGCTCAACAGAAAGACTTACACAGAGCCCTGTAAGAAGATTCGTTCCTTCCGGCACAAGCTGATATTGGTTTAATGATCTCAAAAACACGCAATTGATGTAAAACAAAGTGCTTTTTATCAAGAAAGCATGAAGGGTGAGAGTTCACAGCTCCCTGTGCTTGGCATTCATGAGTTCCTGAGGGGATCTCCCGAGACCACCCGTGCTCTATGACAAGGAACCTGGCAGCTGCTCCGGGTGGCCCTGAGGCTTCGGAGCCACTCACAGTCACGTGGCCTGCTCTTGGGGGCACAGACCGCTACCTTCAAGCTAAACACCCCTTTTATGCTTTGGTCTCCTTGCCTGCGAGCCAGGACACGGGGCAGGGCCTGGGCACAGGTTGCGTGGGGTGGGAGGGTGGGGCATTCTCTGCTCAGAATAATCCCTCTCTCAACGCATGTGTGTCGTTAACAACCTTGAGAGAATGTGTGTGTACAGTCTGACGAATCTATGCCCTCCACCTGCTTTGCTGCACACGATACTAGATCTCTCACGTGCATAAACCAAGAAGTGACAGGGCTATTTCCTTTTTTTTTTCTACCTTTCTTTCCAAGACTCATAGAACTGCAGGCAATTGCAGCTAGCTTTCATATAACAATGTCTTTTACCCCTGCCTTTATTCTAAAATATGGGCGTGCCGGGGCGTAAATATAGCTAAGAAGCTTTTTATTGTTCCAATTAATGTGAAAATGAGCTTTCCTAGTGTTCCGATGGTATCTAAATCACCTGCTCCTACCTGGTTCCCCGGCCGGGGAGAGAGAGCCCGCCCGCCAGCCGCTCGCGTGTGGAGACCACACATCAGCACACAGACACGCATCGTGGCCCCACGCCTCCCCCCGCCGGGCAGTGAGCATCACCCCAGGCGGACTGGCGCAGACACGGAGGGGCTCAGCCAGTGACGGTGACCCAGAGGGGATCCGGTGGAAATCGGGAGGGGCAGCATGCGTGCGTGAGCACACTCAGAGGGGTAGGGGCGAGTGTGACTGGCAATTACCCCGGCACACTGGGGCTGGGTGTCCCCAGAAGTACGAGGTGCTGTCCCCAGGGGGGGGTGTTTAATGAAGACGGCGCTGAAACAGACTGGGTAGAAGGAACTAAATAGGAGATGGTACTCGTTCCTCAGGAACTGGGTTGGGCAACCATTCTATCACCCTGAGTTTGTGAGGGTGTCCTCCCTTCCCAGGAGGATAGAGCGCCCTCCGGCAGGGAGAGGAGCTGTCCACAGCCAGAGGCAGGCCGGGCCTTCCAGAGAAGGCGTCCGGGAAGCCCTTCTATTTGGGAGGGAGGCGTGAGCTGTAGTCACCTTGGAAAAGAGTCTAGAAGTTCCTCCATGAGATTTTTTAAAGAAAATTGTCCCAGCAATCTCAACAGAAATAAAAACATACAACCATACAAAATCCTGGACATGAATATTTATAGCAGAATTATTCATGGTAGCCATTATTCCATTCCCTCATCTAAAATGAGCTAGCTACATTTTTACATGCAGCCTAAGTAGGCAATTTAATGTAATTGTGAAAATAGTTGATACAAAATAAGAGCTCAGCAAATTTTAATACATTATTTTCCCATTATTCACAAAATGAAGATAAAGATGCTCTTGTTATGTCACTACGTGCTGTCTCTCTGAGAAATGCCATAAATACTTGGTTGATTTTGAGATGCGAGATAATCAGAAGTACAGTTTTCTGTGGACAGATTCTCTAATTCTTAAGTCTTCAGAATATGTATTTATGGCATTATATTTATTACAAGCATTTATTGTTCATTTTTATTTTGCTTTATTAATTCCTTACACAGAATTGAATAATACATGAAGATTGTTACATACTGCAAGACTCATTGGACGACTAAAAATTTAATATCCACAGTTGATAGATAAATCACCCAGGCATGCTTAAACTGCTTCTGACTGTAGTACTCAGAAAGTCTACTTCAACAAATTCTTACTATTGTTTTCCTGGTTGGAAGATAGAAAGACCTAACTGAAAAACATAACAGTGAGCAGTTTCAAGAAGCCTCATTTATTGGGTCTACTGTCTACAATCATGGGTGTTAATGACATTGAAGTACCTTGCATTTGGTGGTTTGACACTGAACATGATTACGTCTGGAATAATTCATCTTCCAACCAGAAATTTCATGTCCTAGAAGCAATATTATCCTTCATGGACACCCGGTGTCCAGGAAGAGGGATTCACTTGCATTTACGTTTGCATCCGCACTGTAGGTTTTGTTTCCTTGTGGCAGAAGAGTTGGTGTCGATGTCCTTGTGGATGTGGACCGCTTCCAGGCGTCTGGCGATGGGCGTGGAGACACAGACTCCACTGGGATGCCCACCAAGCTAAAACCAGGGGCGTCTCCTCTGTTTCTTCAACGCACTACTTAAAAAGGGCCTCGTGTATTTTCTAGAGTCATTTCAGAATTCTGGGAATGACCTTAGTCAAAACAGCGTGCAATCTAGATTCCAGAGACAGGCGGGTAGGGGCAGACTGTAACAAAATCAGTGATCTGCTTGGCAGAGGAAGTCTCTTACAAAATAGCTCCCCCCCCCAGCCTTGAGCCACTGACTCCTCCCACGCTTGAATGTGGGCTCGTTCTTGCTTTACCCACTCCCCAGGGTACACAAGTATCTTCAAGTCATAGCAAGTAACGTGGGCTTCATGATCTAGATGAGCACCAGCATTGTAAAGCAAGGATGTGGGACAAGATTAACCATAAAGCATGGGTCACGGAGCCGTGATGATGGAGCCCATCCCCCTCTGTGCAGGTCTGATGGACTGCAGGGTCCAGCACAGTCTCCTGGAGCTTAGTTACCAGTGGACGAATCCACTTGCAAAGCCGGGCATTGCTGTCTGATCATTTCGTCTCAAAGGCTGGTAAGAGCCACTGTCCGTCCCAGCCCGCCCTCTCCTGTCTAGCCGGTTCCCCCCGTTCTGTGAGTTGGGAGTGAACACGCTCTTCTTGAAGGGTCTGGGGTTTCCATGAATCACATAACTGTAGCTAGTCACGTGAAGATGGGGGTGCAGGGAAAGCACCAGCCCTGTCCTCGCACCTGGTGCCTGTACCATCTCTCCTGGTCCGGTCTTGATGAGCACACCTCTCCTGCGCAGCCTCCTGGGCAGAGCAGGTGCACCCGTGTAGCTACGCTGGGTGTCTTGAGGTAAGATTCCCCTCAGATCACGCACGGCCTTGGTGCTATGACGCATGTCCTTACTTAAAATTTACAAACAAAACCCTGAGATTGGAGAGACCGTGTGACAGATGGATTGAAGCCCGGCCCGTGGTACCAATGCAGTCCAGGGACACCAGAGCTGGAAGGGTCAGGGACGTGGGATGGTCAGCCCACACCCCGGATGACAAACACCTGTGCTGACCTGCATGGAGAGAGGGATGTCCCACCCTGCGAAGCCGCTGTCTGTACTAATCTGCTGCAGAAAATAAGAACATGTGTCTCAGCTCCCCATGGTTGGGGGGTACATCAAATGTATCAGGATGTACAGCGCAATGCCGGATGTCGGTGTTCATGTTAGCAAGCCGTTTCTGTTTTCCTCGGCAGTTTGCAAGCTGGCAGGCATGTGACGGGGTAGAGGAGGAAGGAGTCCAGAGTGCCATCCGCGAGCCTCAGACTCGGGGATGGAGCTGGGATCTGGGGACCTGGGGGTTCCTAATATGGTTCTTACAGTCTTCTTACCTCCAGGGCAGGGGACCAGCATTTCCTACTTACAGACTGGATTTACATCTGAGCCTGGGGGTACGGAAGAATGAACTCAGGCCAACGTGTAGAGAACCACCCCGCATCTTTGGAAATTATCAGTCCCCCATCGACGGCTGGCCTTCCCCCCACCCCCATCCACAGGACCGGTGTCGCACCTGCACTTGCAAACCAGTGTCTGCCCTCGGCCTTGTAGAGCGCTGGGCTGGGCTGGGGGGGCAGGGAGGGGTCCACCTTGTGTGTCTGTGAGAGACGCCAGAGCAGATCTGTTCCCAGAGACTGCAAGGTTCACAAAGAATGTCACGGAACACTGGTCAGAGGCCATTCTCTTTCGCTCACCGTATTTCTGGGATGATTGGTTTTGTTTGGATTATTTTTTTTTCCAACACAAACCAAAAAGTGAAGAAGAGCTGTCCACACCCTCTGCTGTGAAGGTGGTCAGACATATTTCTGCCACTGGGGTGAATCCCCAGGCCCCGGTGGTGGGGACACAGAGGTATTTGCCAGGCAGTGACTACTGACTTGCAAAGGACATTTTCAAATTTAGATGAGCAGGCAGCACATTTTTTCTTCTGTTTCAGACACTCAATTCTCTGGGTGAACCCTGTGCGAAACTCATTTTAATGAAAAGCTTGTGAGAACTAACTAGAAAGTACACCCAACTCCTGGGGGGGGGCTGGGGGGCACGTCGAGCCATAATTACATCCAGAAATTAAAATCTAAGAAATGACAAAAAGCTTTGTGAGAACTCAAGAAATAAAATCACTAGGCCTTAGACCGGCCAGGATGGCAGAATTAATCATGCTCATCTTTTATTAATCGAGGCATTTTGCATAAGAAGTTTATTGGACTGGCCTGGGCAAACACAGTCAGGTTTTTCGCATAATCACGAGAGCGACGGGGCCGTGACAATTCACGTGGGTTGGCAGAGCCACGGTTGTTTTCTGGGGCTCCCAGGAGCCCATTTTGCATGGCTGGGTTTTGTTTTTCCACTTCCACACGGCCCCTCTCAGAACAGCGGTGTTCACAAGCCGGTGTTCACAAGCCAGGGGTCCCAGACAATGCTGGAGTCCCAAACTCACATCCCAGGCAGAGAATCAGAGCACGAAGCTTCGCGTCACAGATCTTGTGGACTAAGCTTTTTCATAGCCCTTCATTTCCACAATGAAAGGAAATCTGCAGATACCAATCGGAAAGACAGATGGAGTAGCCTAACGCGACACTGGCAAATGCTGCAGAGAAACGGACAAGGCAAGAAGCCTCCGCCTTCTTCAGAGAAACAGCTGACCAGGACCGGAGTATCTGTTCGCCACACTGGAAACCCCCGTGCCCGGCCGCAGCCCCCGCCACAGCCCTCAGAGCCACAGGCAGAAGCGGAATTCTTTCATCAGAAACCAGGAAGGTCTGCGGGGAAACGTGCCACTGGCTTCGGAGCCGGGTTTCGCTTTGGTTTTTGAGAATTAGCCAAAGAAACGGACTCACCCGGAAGCTGCACTGTTTCCGAGTCGTATTGAGCTGGGCTCCGTGCACTCAGACCGGGCCCTGTGCGGCAGACCGGGTCCCAGCACGGCCCGGGGCCCACATCTCGGCCGGGGTGCAATGCTTGCCCTGCCCCCTCCCCTGTCCCTGCTGCTCTGAGCTGGGGGGGGGGGGGCAGAGCCGCCGTTCCAGGCCAGCGGGCAAAGTGTTCACGGGGCCCTTCACCACCGAGAAGCCCAGGCAGTGCCGTAGTGGACGGTGGCCATCCGGGGTGGCTTGAAGAGGACAACAGCCATGTCAGGAACTCGCTGAGCATGGGCTGGAGGAGAGGTTGCACTGAGCGCTGTAGGCCCACCAGGAGGAGGCTGAGTTCAAACCCCCGCTGTGTTCCCCGTCCCTCTCTCTATCTCTATCTGCCCCCCTTCCCCAATCAGGACCTTGAGATGGAGAGGAGGAGGAGCTATAGGGAGGAGGGAGACAAAGATCAGTTCAGACCAGGTGACACGGCATCAGCTTTCCTGCTATGAGGGCGGAGGGCGTGAGTGTGGCCAGGCCATTGGAGAGCATGAGTGTGGCCAGGCCATCCGTATTCACCGTATTCACCGTCTCCGTCCGCTGCTTCCCTGCTCTCTCTTCTGCGCAGATGGTGGGCACCAGCTGTCTCCATGTCCAGCCTGACCGTTCACTCCCTCTCTGACCCTCAAAGGCCCTGGGCCCACAGGCCCGCAGTGACCCCCACAGGCTCTGCAGCCAGGTGCCAGGCAGTGGAGGTGTTGGGCCACCAGCTGGGGGAGGAAGGATGGTGAGCTGGCCAGGGCATCCTAAAGAGAAACCCGGTGAGCCCGCAGGCCCAATCGCCCCTCAGAACAGAATGGAGCTCCGATACCAGTGCACAGAAATGCCTGGTCCACACCACGCCGGCCTGGGCGCCGACCTGCGCCTTTCCATCCACTCTTCGCTGGACCACCCATCCCAGGCAATGGGGATAAATTAAGAGCCAGAGCTGGACTTTTCTGTCCTGCAGGAGAAGTAACACGCAGTCCCGTCGGCCCAGGGGATGTGGCCAGCTTGCAGGTGAACCACAGAAAGCAAAAGAGCACCTGACACAGAACTGCTCTTCCCTCGGGTGGAAGCGGCTGTTCTAACTAAAATTACAGCTAACTCCATGTCCTTCATGTACGCCAGTCCTTTATTTTCAAGTGATAATGCTCACTTCCTCTAAGGTAAAAATTAGCTAGTGCAAATGGCGCACTCACGCATGTATGTGTATGTTTGTGTTACATGAATATTTAAGCGGTTTCTATCAGATGCTTAGCACCATCACCTTGAAAAACACAGGCTAACCTTGGACTTTGCTGGCAGTTTCTAGAATGGCACAAAGAATTCGCTGCATGTATGTGCACACATATTTGCTGTAAATATATTTGATGTGTCTATTCACTGCGAAGTTTGTGCCCCTGATAACTCGGGTCTGCCATTTATTCTGTGTCTTCCTCTTTGGCAAGCCCCATGCTCTTCAGGTTAAAGGGACGATGCTAAGGACCGCAAGGAGCGCGGGCGTGCGTTCCATGGGACGTTAGCTGGGGTCGCTGCCCAGTTTTGAGCATCTCACTTGGGCACCTTCACGAGGCCACCCCTGCTGGCGTTGGGACATCGAGGCTTGCTGCTCCCCGGCTCCTCCTGGCTTGCTTTCATTGCTCTGTGTAACAGGGTCTCCTGAGGTCAGGGCAGAGACAGCCCCGATTTCTGTGCAGGATTGTCTGTCAGGTGACACATGGGCTCCTCGGGTGGGGGTGGGGAGGCCTTGGAACCGCTCCTCACCCTGCGCTCCTGAACCCAGTCCTCTTTGCCCTTCTGCAGGGTCGGGAGCGTCTTGGGGCCCCACAAGGAGAGTCAAGGAGCCCCACAGAAAGAGGCCACCGTCTCTGCTCCCTTTATATTCCAAGAGCACATGACTGGAATTGAATCTTGTTAAAGCCACTTAGGAGAAAAAGACAGAAAAGAAAGTACACAGGGAGAAAGCACTGGGTGAAACATACACTTAAGTAGGTAGCTTATATGTAAAAGGCATAATACTCTTTCTTTATTCTCCCCCTTTGTTCTTGAGTAGATTAGTTGACATAATATCCCACAAACCCGTCTCCGCTAAATTTGTGTTTAATGTGACTTACCAACTCCATAATGATGCTTTTTGTTCTGTTTATTCTTTCAAGCAAACTGCAAAGATAAAAGGCATTCTACTTCAAAGACACCTGCCGTCCTTCACCAGTAAGCCTTGCGTGTGGACACGTGTTTGCACACACGCATTAGTAGGATGGAGAGCCTTGCGTGTGAACGCGTGTTTGCACACACGCATTAGGAGAATGGAGAGCCAATGGTGAAGGCAGGTCTCCATGAATCGCCCCGTGTCCTCGTTAGCCTTTGCGATCGGATCAAGTGATAAGTGTGCACAGGTCTCCACACGTGAGCCTGAGAGGGGGTGCAGGAGGCTTCCACACACCCCACTTGCCAACATCTGCATCTGCATCTCAGAGGCGTCCAAACAGGTGTGTCTCCTACCTAGAGCCACAGCTCAAGGCCATTGCATCTGTGTGTGTGTGCGTGTGTGTGTGCGTGCACGCGCGTGCATTCGTGGACATGATTGAGCGTTGTGATGGTGATATGCATACATACAAGGATAGATAGTGAATTAGATTTTGGTAAAAGTTGAAAATTATAAACAAATAAAGGATCTTAACCTTAATCAAGGAAGATTGCTCCCAAGTTCGATTTTGTATCCTGAGACCTTTCCAGAAATAATCACAGGGTTTTGTTTTGTTTTGCTTTTACTGCTTACCATGAGTGTTTCGGAGTAAATTCAGGGAGAAAGAAATGCCAAGTGCAAGTTTCTAAGCCACCGGCCGCGTGGTTGGGTAGCGCAGACGGCAGTTTTACTCCATTCTGTGCGGTTAGCATTGCCACCCTCCAGCCCATGTTTTCAGGGCTGAGAGAGAAGATGGATGTGCTGCAGCCCTCACTGCGCCCGACAGCATCTCTAGCTGTGATTATTTAGCACAAGAGAGGGCTGGGTGCCGTCTTCCCACTCTGAAATCATCAAATTCATGCAAATGATCTCTTAGGTTGGGGAAAGCACACCTGGCTCTTGATCCAGCCAAATTCAGACCCCTTCCTGTCAAAACTAAACATCAGACACAGCGCTCAGGACGAGAGGTCCTGACTCTTAGGCCGGCGGTTTGGTGCAGCCGTGTGGCTGAGCAGCAGGGGGATGATGAGGGCTTTGCCCGCCCAGGCCCCGCCCCCGCCCAGGCCCCGCCCCTGCCCAGGCCCCGCCTAGGCCCCGCCCCGCCCAGGCCCGCCCAGGCCCCGGCCCCGCCCAGGCCCCGCCCACGCCAGGCCCGCCCACGCCAGGCCCCGGCCCCGCCAGGCCCCGGCCCTGCCCAGGCCTCGGCCCCGCCCAGGCCCCGCCCTGCCTAGGCCCCGCCCAGGCCCAGGCCCCGCCCAGGCCCAGACCCCGCCCAGGCCCAGGCCCTTCACGGATACAAATTTCCCATCTCCACGGAGCAAAGCAGCCATGACCTCTCTACTTTTTTTCCATTATAGAGTAAGCTTGTTATTGGGAAAAAAAGGAAGGAAAGAGAAAGATGACATTTCTAGAACTGTCTTCTCAGCACAAAAATGAAATGTTTCTCCAACAGGCTTTTATTTCTTCCAGGGAGGAAAAAAAAAAGGGTACTTTTTCCATTAGTCCTAAGAAAGGCACATTTACCAGATATTTAAAAAAGCTTCATTTACAGCTGTGAAGAATTAATTTATACAAAATGCACATGGCACAGAAAGAAGACAGAATATGATATATGCAAATAATTATAAATAGAGACGGTTGGAATCCTTCATTATAAACTATAAAATATCACAATGAAAATGTTAAATGTATGTTAGGGAAAAAAATTAATATTCAAAACATTTGTGCCTGTCCTCATTAAGTTATGCGCTTGTTTGTTTTCTAAGTTATTTCGTTTCCTAAGTTATTTTTTCCTGTCTGTAAACCATTTCCTTCCATTCACATCAGCTCACTGCTACCCACGGTTGCTCCTGGCCCTACCCAAGGACACTGCTCATGGCAGAACTTGGCTACAAAGCAAGAACTCTTCCCCCACTTCCAGCAGCCACCCAGAGGCTCCCGGCCCTGGAAAAGGACCCTCACTGTCCTCTCTCGGGCTCTCCTTACGGTTTATGTGAATCTGTTCTGGGCAGCACCCCAGACCCTGCCCCACCCACCGGCTCCAGGCCCCCCAAGACCCTGCCCCACCCACTGACCTCTTTTCCTCCCAGGGAACTCTGATTTATAGGCCAGGAATCTACCCTGCACAACTCAAGCAATGCTGCATAAACTGCCAACTGCTGCTTCCGCGTGAAAACCCACTGGATTCCAAAATGGCCACCGACGCCCAGGCTCCCAGAGAAGCTGTCACGCTGACCTCCCTGGCCCTTCACAGCCATCTAGAATAATCTGACAGCACTTCATACTGACTCCATGCTTATAAACGCAACATCTTAATTCAAAGGCAGGTGAAAACAACCTACCTAACCAGCATGTCCCAGAAATCACTGCAGCATCGCTGCCTGCCTGTCCCGTCCCCGGGGAAGCCTCGGGGCAGGGAGCACGCTTCTGAGAGCTGGCAAGTGAGCGCTGTGGCGGGGGTCGTGTGCGCGGCCGAGGAGAGGGGAGAGGCGACTTTGCCTCTGTGGAGCCCGGCGGAGCGAGCGGACTGGCTGGTGAGGTTCTGCAGGTGCCAGTGGCTCACAACCCAGCGTCTCTCCTGCCCTGGTCACAGAAGTTAGAAAATGTCACCTCAGAACTGCCGACCAGGAGAGGGAAGAGCTGGCCAGGGTCATTGTAAGCTACACGAAAATCCCACACAGACTCCCGATCTTTAATCCAAGGCCCTGCCACGGGAAAAGAAGGGGGAAATGTCCAAACTAAGAAGGCTATCTCTGTATGTCATGTCCATAAGGTCCTCTGGGTTTAAGGGAGGCGTGCACACACACACACACACACACACAACATGGATTCATTTTGTGAATCGCACGCTCCTATTACACTTTATAGAATTGAAGCTTATTTCCAGAAATGAAAACACTTAAAATGTGACATCCTCTGCCACACATTTCTGCAAGAACCTTCAACAATGGGTGGGTGGCAAGTCCTCTCGGCCCACGGTGGGTGCTTACACCCTGTCCTCTTTGGAGGGGGCTGGTGAGACCCCCCCAGTGCTGTGGGTTCACATCCCTCACATGATCGGAGAAGGGATTCAGACTTCCCGCCTTCACCACGTTAATAATGGGCTCTTATCCAAAAGGAGCCAACCAGGAAATTAGTTCTCCTCCAGCGGTGTAAGCGAACGCACAGGACAGAACTCTTGTTTCCTTGTAGGAAAAGCATCATGTCCATAAAAAGAAACTCATAACTCCCAGTCCTTAAAGGAGTAGCTTCAACTGCTCATAATTGGATTAAATGTTAATGTCTGCATAATGCACGGTGTCTTTATTAAAAGGCCCTGGCCGAAACCCACATCACCCCCGTTTGAAAACAGCCTCAGGACAAAGCTTTCCTGTGGTCCCCAGTGGTTTAAAATTGATCTCCTATAGCTTGTCCTACTTTTATATTCTTAACGACAGACAAAATAATTCCTTTCAATTTTAAGTCCGACTGCGCTGGCGACAAAGGGCTGAGTTATGTTGCTATTTTCAGAGTGTACTCGTGGGTTTATTTTCTCTCTCCTTGATAAGCCCCTGCAGGGGGCATAAAAGGTACCAGGACAGTGGTCGCAGACTCATTTGTGTGCTGCGAGCCTTGGTTTTCCCAGTGATCAAACATGGATCCTAAATAGACACGTTGGTTCCTGCCCCTCTTCCCCCTCCCCGCTCTCTCCCCGGAAGAGTCACGAGAGCGCGCGCACGTCAGCCGGTTGGACCAAAGCTCCCATTGGAAGAAAATGCCATCCTCCCTTTTCTAGTATGTTCTCTGATCATCGGCTGCCAGGCTGTGGTTGTGGAGATCAGAAAACAACTAGAGTCAGGCCCCACCCTCTCTTCCACATTCTGAAAGCAGGAAGATGGCGCGGGAAAGAGGCGAGTCTTGTTCCAGGTAGAAATGAGGTATGGAAACGGCCATGGAGAGCCAGAGCCCGGGTACCGGAGCTCAGCTCCTACACCAGACCTGGGGGGGGGAGGGGGTTGGGGGGGAGGAGGGGGCTGGGAGGAAGGATTGAGGGGGGTCCTCAAGAAGGGAAATTAATGTTTATCCATTGTGCATGAACCTACTACAATTTTAAAAAAAGGACCTTTATCAAAACCACGTTCAACAAGGAGACATCGCCCACCACGAGGCACAAGGAAGGCCGAATCCTGCACCGTGGATTCCTGACTGCAAAGCCAAAACAAGCCCAGCCGAGACGTGGCAAAGGACAGAGAGGGCCTGCCTGCAGCGACTGGGAGCCATGTCCACAGCGCCGCCCTCTCCCGCCAGGGCCGGTGGATCTCATCCGGGAGCCTGCTCATGCGCGCACACGGGAGCTCCCGAACCAGACAAGGAGAGCCATCCGAGCGCTCAGGGCAGAGAGCCGGTGGGCATTTTTCAGGGCTCGCTGAGCTCCAGGTTGGGCCGGGTGGGTTCCTAAGGACGCACGGTGACCAGGTCCCGGGGGTGTGCTTGTCTCCCACCATAAAGAAGGTGGCAGGAAGCCCCTGGAGATGTACTGCTGGCTTCTTAAAGAGCGTGTGGGAGAAAAGGAAAGAAGATATAGAAGATGCGCTAATGCCAGGCTCGACTGGAGGGTTGGATAGCGTGTCTACAAGGAGGGAGAAAGGGAAACGCGCAAGCCTGTCTGCTCCGCATTCCGAGCTGACTCCAAGTAGCGAGCTGTCAGGGCGAAGAGCTCCAGACACCAAGGACACAGATACAAAATGGAGGGGGGGGGGTCTAGCTGGTCTGTAGTTAATTCACCGACCCAAGCAAGGCATCCGTGCTGGCCAGCCAGGGCACTTTAAGAACCTGTTCCCAAATCACGCCTGTCATTCACACGTGTGTCCGGGGAACGGGTCTTCCCTACAGGGTTTCTTTTCATCTGGGCCTGGAAGTTGAAGGGGGGAAATCACGTGAAATGTATCAATGCAAGTTTTACACTCATCTAGGACCTCACAGAGAAGGAAAGCCCCGGACGAGCGCTCGGAGGCGGTGACTCGCGTCTGGGTTGGACACAGGAGAGCGCACGGTGGAGACGCGGCCTAGCCGCTCCCGTGCTCTGGGAGCTGTGGATTCTTGGATCTGGATGCCGTTACTGCCTGGGAATTCCATTTCTTGTTTTTCAAAACCAGAAAACAGGTCAGAATGGTTTTCTGGCACCTTCCGCTTTCTAGATGTCTTTTCGCGCCTCTAACCCCAGCACTGGGCGGCTGGGAGGGAGGAATGTGGTGGGTTCAACACCAGACTGTGCTACATAGCAAGACTCTGCCTCCAGCAAAAACATCCAAAGAGCCATCGGGCCAGAACCGCCGGCCGCTCCCCCCTCAGAGTCACAGATCTGCACAGGCTGCTGCTTCCACTCACGTTTTAAGAGCCATTTTGACGTGCGTACTTTCCATGTATTTTGGTATTTTTTAAATCACTCTTGGACTCATCTAAGTCATTTTTTCCCAGATGCACCACTCTTATTTCCTGGTAATTTTTAGAAAAGCTCTCAGTATAATTCTCTTCGGGAAATATTGGTCCCAGCCATCGGAACCCATCATCATTACACTCGGTCATTTTCCCCATTTTATCTCACCTTCCGTGCTTGCTACTAGGAAGTTAAACCTCCAGACTGACCACAAGCTCCACACGGAAGGTCCTGCCTTTGTTTGTCACGGCCGGTGGACGTTTCTAAAAGGAGCACCGACTGAGGTCTTTGGGGATGGACGCCTCTCCCCTGGCCCCTCATAAAAGGACCTTCTCAGGGCCGCTCAGCTGTGACAAACAGACATGCCGGCCACTTCCTGGAACGCAGGAACGGGCTTACAATGGCTGTGATCTCCTCGATGGGCTGACCACTGACCAAGGAGCTCCAAGGAGGCAGGCCTCGCTGAGGGCAGGAGGTGGAGGAGGCCGGGGGGCCTCTGGTCCCGACCTCTGCTGGCTTTCTGGCCAGTGTGAAGTGAGCAGCTCTTGTCCACCTCCGTGTTGCTTCTCATCAGCGGCCAGAGCAGAGGAGCTGTGCTGGCCGTGTTCTCTGTATTCAACTAGACTGGGGGAGGGAGGGAAGGAGTTGGGAGAAATCAGCCCACAGTGGAAATGGCGATCATCCAGTTAGATGTATTTCCATGTGAGGTTTATGCTAAAAAGTTTTGGTGACTTGAGGCAGAGGTTGAAACACAGTCCATCTCTTCCTACACCCTCAGATCAACTGCCCACGTCCACAGAGTCCCGCAGACCGCAGGGCAGCCCAGCCTCGGGGCTCCCGGTCCCCGGCAGACCCTGTCTGGGGCTCACCCGGGCCCTGGCAGAAGGAAATACAACCCAGACAGCATGTCGACAGGCACGAGGGATTGCGTTCCGATGCTACCGATCAGCCAAGACAGGGAGAAAGACCTGCTCTGTTCCGTTGAAAACATCTTTCAGGTCATTGAGCCTGGGTTCAAAGACAAAAACTGCATTGGGCGCGGCCACTCTGGGGTAAAGCTTAGATCTCCCAGGAGGAACCCGGGGAAGGCACTATGGGTGCGAGGTTTTAAGGTGTGTGATTCTCAAGGAGACGTGGGGCTGAGGAAAGAGCTGTGGGCAGGGCGGCGGGGCGGCGGCTGCTGGGTTCCCAACTGGCCCTCACCGCAGCCGTGCCGGGTGCGGGTCAGCGAGGCACCCGCAGGAGGAGACTTGGCACCCGGGACAGGCGGACTTCCACTCTTTGCTCAGGTCAGAACAGCACCAGACACATTAGTATTCAATGGCGGCCATTCATAATGCATCACCCCATTTCAAGACACAAAGGTCGGTGGGTCAAAGGCAAAGCTAAAACCTGCCTCCCCACACCGGGAGGCTGTGTGGATTTTCTCTCTGCTCACACACTGGACCTGCCTGCGCTGGACAGGACACACCCCCCTAGCCCTCCGGCCTGCACAGGACACGCCCCCTAACTCCCCTGCCTGCACAGGACACACCCCCTAACCCCCCTGCCTGCACAGGACACACCCCCTAGCCCCCCTGCCTGCAAAGACACGCCCCCTAACCCTCCTGCCTGCAAGGACACGCCCCCTAGCCCTCCTGCCTGCACAGGACACGCCCCCTAACCCCCCTGCCTGCACAGGACACGCCCCCTAGCCCCCCTGCCTGCACAGGACACGCCCCCTAGCCCCCAGCCTGCACAGGACACACCCCTAACCCCCAGCCTGCACAGGACACGCCCCCTAGCCCCCCAGCCTGCACAGGACACACCCCGAACACATACAGTGAAAGCACACCGGGGAAATGCCTCCATCTTTGCGAGATAAAGAAAATTCAATTCAGCCACAGATGTGCATATTTCATATATGTTATATCTTCCTGCATGTCCAAAATCAAGGGTTCTCTTTAAAGGATGTAAGTTTTGGAGTGATTGTCAGCCACATTGAGCAGAAGTACCAACTGAAGAATTTAGTAGATCATGTGACTTACTTATCAGTGTTTCTTGTGTATATCAAACATGTCACTTCTATTGTTTATCAAATGAATTAGTGACCGTGTCTGCTGCATCCATGTGGGTTATATATGTTGGATGTGCACATAAAATACAATGTATGTGTGCTGCTACCATATCAATGTTATATATATATATAACAAATATGTTATTTATTTGCATGTACCTGTAATATCGATTTCAATTAGATTTCTTAGCACATGTACAAAATCTAGTGCAAGATTATGGTACATTATTTTAGATTTATCCAAAATATTCACTTCTGTAGATATCTGTTTATGCTGTCTCCTAACCATGAACCAGCAATGCTATGGATCCTTACTAGAACTGCAAGATAGGAATGTTAAAGTTAAATGTTAGCACACCTGAAGATTTAGACAAAGAGGAAGAAGGTGAGGGGCTGGAGGCATGGCTCGGGCGGTGGAGTGCCAGCCAATGATCGAGAAGAGCATCAGATACCAAGCTAGAGTCCTAGTCGAGGATTAGAAAAGGAGAGAAGGAAGCTCTATAGTCAATGACTATCACACAGTAGAGAATATGTAGTTAGAAAAGGACAATGTCAGCCAGGCACCAGTGGCTCACACCTGTCATCCTAGCTACTCAGGAGGCTGAGATCTGAGGATCATGATTCAAAGCCAGCCCAGGCAGGAAAGCCTGTGAGACTCTTACCTCCAATAAACCACTAGAAAACCAGAAGTGGTGCTGTGGCTCAGGTGTTAGCCTTGATCTGAAGGGACAGCGCACAGTCCCAGAGTTCAAGCCTCACAACCGACAAAAGAAAAAAGAAGAGGATAATGTCATCTTTTGTCGTGTTGTTGAGCTGTGAACTTCTTTCATTGAACTATTTGGCTAAGTATCATTTCTAAGCGTGACTGATATCCACACAGGAGTATAAATCAACCATGCCACGAAAACAGGAGCAAAAATTATGGTAGACAAATGGTTTTATGAAACCTATGAAGCACAAATTCAAACAAGGAAAAATAAGCCTGAAGTAGAACAAATGTAAAGAAAACCCTACTGGGACCAGGGTGATAAACTTTCTGAAAAACAGGAGGTAGAAAAAGCGTATTGAGAGCAGAAAAAAAAGGGGTGTGGTGGGGGAGAGGTCTGAGAAGCAAGGAGCCTGATGAGGACAGCCTTCTTCCTGGGTTGGTTTTTTATTGTTTGGGTTTTTTTTTAACTGTATTTTTTTTGTCTTTTCTTTTTTGGTACTGGGGATCGAACCCAGGACGTTGGGCTTGCTAGGCAAGCGCTTTGCCACTGAGCTACATCCCAGCCCCAGCCTTCTTACTGGAAGCACACGCCAAGGCAACAGTGAAATCCCGTCTCTACAGTGCTGAACGATTAGGAAAAAGAACGCCGATGTATAATTGTATATGCATATAAATATTTTCCAAAAATCCAGGCCAAACCACAACGTTCAAAGGCCATGCGAATTCAGCAGTAATACAAGCATAATGCACGGAAGTGAGGGCCCGGGCAGAAGGCTTCATACACAGGAAGAGTGCAAGCGGAAACTCACACACATGCCATTCATGGCAAAAGAAGATAGCTTCTGATTGGGATGGGTGGGAGGGTGGGTGGGTGGGTGGATGG
>NW_012267282.1:1952654-1958524 GCF_000151885.1 Dipodomys ordii | reverse complement strand
ATAGATGAATGGATGGATGGATGGATGGGTGGGTGGGTGGATAGATGGATGGATGGGTGGATGGATGGATGGATGGATGGGTGGGTGGGTGGGTGGGTGGGTGGGTGGATGGATGGATGGATGGACGGGAGGATTATGGAAGGAGTGATTCTGATTAAGATGAAGTGTACTCATAACTTGATCTATTAAACCAAAACTTCTTATACAAATATTTAAATATAATTTCAAAAAATAAAATAAATGCAGATGTTACTTGGCTTTTTAAAGGATGAATATCACCAATGTGTCGTTTTGTTTGGGAGGAGTTCACAGGAGAGCTCAAACCGGCCTGGGATTCCCAGTCCTCCAGCCTCAGCCCCTGAGCACTGGGATTACACGTATGTGACACTCTGAGCACTGGGATTACACGTATGTGACACTCTGAGCACTGGGATTACACGTATGTGACACTCTGCCTGAATATGAGGTCTACAACAGATAGGAAAATGTGCAATGTTTGACAAAAAAAAGAGCACAAAGAATATAATGGGAAACGTAGAAATTTCCAGATATACATGGACTGCTGTATTTGGATGAAGATCAAATGATCATCGTTTAGAACACTTTATTTTCCTTTCTCAAAATTGTTTCATTGGTTCTCATTGCCACATACTGTAATCAGAATTTGCTTGACAGATCCTATGAAAAGATATCTGAATCTCTGCCTGGGGCACCACGGAATCCACGGATGACTCTGGGGAGAGATCTCCTACTTCAGCCCGGAGTCGCTGGGTCCTCAGGTACCGCCGAGATCTTTGTTGACTTGGTTCCTTAATCTTTCTTTCCATTTAGGCTTTACAATTTTTTTTTGGAGCAAAAGTTTATTTCAATTTCCATCACACTTATCTTTAAGTAGTTAATGTTTTGGATGTTGTAAGTGATATGGTTTGTTTAAACTTAAGGCTTAAAGTTGCAGGACACTAATATGTATATAATGTGTGAGTGTGTGCACAAATAATGCACAATGTCAGATAAAAACCTATTGATACATAGATGGTTTTGATATGCTTGACAATATCACACAATAGGAAATAAACTTCTTCCTGTATGGTGCCAACACAATTAGAGATTCACTTACAAAATGCCAGTTTCAACCACCACCTGGCATCCTAGCTCAAGATTCACTGAAGATTGGGGCAGATCTAGCTGTAAAAGTCAGCATTGTGATATTGTGAATCTAAGTGTGGAGAAGAAGATCCTGAGGCAGTCCACCACAAAAGCCTCAAAGCCCAGAGGTAGCGTCGATCCATTTAACCTTGCCAGCGTATAAAAGGTAGGCCTCGCGAGAGACACCATGATGGAAATTAAATGCAAGCCACAAACGGAAAGAGAACACAACTGATAAACTGATGAATGACTTCGGGCCAGAATACGCAAAGGAACGTTAAACGCAATAATGAGACAAACAACCGTTCAGAAAATGAATGACGAAAGCAGATACTCCATCAGACAGACTCAGAAATCGCTCCTCAGGAAAACGGAAGCTAAGAGCAAGTAGAATACTGCCACATGCTCATTAGAATGGCCAATTGGGAGAAAAAAATGACAATACCAATTATTTGTAAGGAAATGAAACTGCGTTACTAGTTGAGATCTACACTGATAGACTCTTCCTTGGAAAACTCTCTGCGTTACATTTCGCCCACGTATGTACCTTCTGGCTGAACGTCATCACTTTGAGCTATTGGCATGAGAGGCGCGAGTGTGTGTTCACACACAGACACGTGCGTCCACACCCAGGCAATGCTTCACTGACAAGAACCAGGAGTGGACTTCCCTCCAACGCCGCTGGGTGAGCGATGGGTGAGCGAGCAGACGGATGAATGGAAGAGAACTCACAGTGCTGCCCAGCAGCCCACCTCCAACAACCTCCAGACCCGTCTCAGAGCCACTACGCCAAGAGAAACAAACCTGCCCAAGCAGGTTCTTTTGAGGCCTTCAAAAGGAAACATCAAGATGGGGTGAGGCTGTGCTGGAGATAAATCAGGGCCGGGTCTGCAGAGGAAGAGAGAGAGAGGGAGAGAGAGAGAGGAAGAGAGAGAGAGAGAGAGAGAGAGAGTCAGAGGCTGCTGTGGGAAGGGTCAGAGCTGGTTTGTTCGTTTCCCACAGTTGAGGCTGCTGTTTGGGAGATGATGTGTCCCTGGCCACCTTTGTCTGTAGCCTGACCATGAAAGCAAGCGGAAGGTGACCGGCAGAGGCAAGGGGAAAGTCCCCGGCCGGATGGCTGCCCCGGCTCTGGCCTGACCCTCAAGGACGGAACGCAAGGAGTCATGGGGGTTCTCCAAGCCTGGAGCTGATTTGCTCTGACTTGCTTCTGGGAAGCCAAGCTCTTGTTTCTGGAACAATCTATTCAGCAGCCTCTCCCAGTCCCTGGAGCAGCAGGGATCAGAGACTTCGTTGCCCCTCCCATGTCCCAGGGATGCCGGACGCAGGGTCCAGGGGCCAGCCCTGCAATGTTATCGGAGGACACGGAGCGGATCAAGTGAACGGTGTTCAATGAAGAACTTGACGCTGTGCTCGGATCCACGTCTTCTGGGGATTGGCTTTGATTGGCTGCAAGATGGAAGCCCTCTCACCAGAGCCCCGGCCTGGCTCGCCGCTAGCTTCTAACAAGTGAAATTCAGTTAACTGACCTGTCACCGGGGCTCGAGCGGGGAAGAGTTTAGGCTGAATTTTGCCTTGAGCCTCCAGGCCCTTCCAAACCCACTTTGAGAGAAAGATAAAGGAGAGGAGTTGTCTGAAGCTCCGCTCCAGAAGTGTAATTAGGAATGGCCGTGGGCAGCCATGACTTTTCTTTTCTCTTTTCTTATTTTCAGGTGTATTCAGAGTTTGGCATTGCTTCCCAAATTTGCAAAGCCTTTCAAAAATATTTTCTAAAGAGCTGTGTGCTCACGTCGTAAACAAGGCTGCAGAGTTAACTGGGAAGGAGGGAAGGGAGCGTTCTGCCTTTGTTATGTGCAGAATGCTCTGTACTTTCAGAAAATGGTTTTGTTCCATTGGGTTCAAATACTTGGAGCTCCTGCTCTTAGAGCCGAGGAGCAATCTCTCCTCCACTAAGAAGACAGAGGCTAAGAGAGTCCTTACAGTTGGGAGGGGGGAAAAGCTATTGGCTGAATGTTTTTTAACCCCAAGGGAAACACACAGAAAATGTCTTGATTAAATGTCTCGAATGGGTTTTGTTTTTTGTTTTCTGTGTTTTAGGCAGTGATAGGCCAGCTCCACGCTCTCCGTGTGATGGGGCCGAGGCTCTGGCTCTCCCGCGGAGGGTGTGTCCTCTCTCGAGTGTGTTGTATAAGCATTCACAGGAGGAACAACTCATTTCTTCATTTCAAACCAGGGATCTAGGCCCCGAACCTAAATTCCAGGAGTTACACGTGGCAGCTTCGGGCATCCGCCAGGTACAGAGAAGGGACCAACTACGTGGTGTCTGTGGTGGGAAGATGAAAAGTGAGCCCATTAGAGCCTCCTCATCTGCGGGACGCGGGCTTCCGGGTTGAGGAGGCGAGCTAAGAGTCAGGGAGCAAAGGTGGAAGTTGTGCATGGCTAGTAAACCGCCATGGCTGGATCACAGCGTTTGCTGAAGGGTTCTGAGCACTGACGTGGCCGTAGCGTGCGGGGACAGCGTGCGGGGACAGCGTGCGGGGACAGCGTGCGGGGACAGCGTGCGGGGACTGGGAGTCGCCGCTGGCCCCCCTGCTGACAGAGCGTGTTTCCTTCCGTGGTGAGCACTGCACCTCAGACACTGCAGAGAGCAGCGTGTGGCGGGTGTTGTGATGTGGGGCCGTCAGTCGTCCGTCCGTCCGTCCACACTTCCTGAACTGTGTGCATGCTGTGTACGAGCCTCCTGCATTTGCCCTCCTTGTGTGACACTAATTTGGTTCCCCCGGAACAGCTGTCCAATCGATCCACTCGCTGGGCTGCGTTTCTTGGTTCAGTCAAAACCCGACGTGAATCCTCAATGCACCGCCCGGCAGCGGTGCCCGGGCCGCGCCAGGCAGCCGGCTTCGCTTCGATCTCGAGGCTTCGCTTCGATCTCGAGGCTTCGCTTCGATCTCGAGAGTCACCGCAACCCTCTGGGGTCCCTGTCCCCCCGGCCAGCGGAGTGAGAACCGGCCCCACTCCCTGCTGTCCAGGCGGTTAAATCAGCAGAGAAAACCTTTCTTCTTTCACTACAGCTCCTTTGCTCTGAAAACTTGATGATAGCCCTGCGTGCAGCTTATTTCCTGTTGTTAAACAACTGCATACCACGTGGCCGGTGGGCCGGTCCATCCTCGGAGCAGCCTGGGCCCCGGGCTGCGTGGGTGAGGACTCCGGACCCCTGGCTACTCAGGGCTGGGACCCAGCTCTTCACCCAGAGCTGCAGAACCCCAAACAGCCAGGTGATGTTTTGGGCAGTTTGTTCTCAAATTGTAGAAATGACTGGCGTCTTGATCCACGAGCAAGCACAGGTGATGAACAATCTGCTTGACGTTGACTCCTTTTGTAAAGAAGTTTGCGTCACCTGCACCCATCCCACTGGAGACCGGGCGGTCCCAGGGCTGCTCCTATCTGCAGAACTTCAGAGGGAGGGGATTAACGGGGGGCAATCAAGACAGGGACAGCTGTGCAGACCTGTAATCCCAACACTCCTGGGGCAAGCGAGCGGGGAAGGGAAGGCAAGGCCAGCCGGTCCCAGAGAACCAAAAATACGTAAGGGGATAATCGCACTGTGATGAGGATTAAGTCAACGAAGGATCACAAGCACTCAGAGAGGCTCCCTGCCATGCTGGTGAGCAGCATAGAGTGACCAGGACAGGAATGCCACCACTGTGTGCGCGCACGCACGCACGCACACACACACACACACACACACACACACACACACGCCCCCCCACAATGAAAGGTATTGGCCTTGTTTTCGGGGAGGATGACAACAAGGGGAGACGGGAGGGAGGGGTGGATGGCGGTACACTGCGTGCGTGCATGAATATGTCCCCGTAAAGCTCATCTGTGGCCCGGGGCTAACTGGCCACCTGCCATTCCTCCTGCTGAATGGAGGGATGTCTTCATCGGATGCCGATGACGTACCAGGCCCGAGGAGGACTCCTGTGTGGATGCCCCCACCCAGCACCCTGGCCGATGTCCCAGGGCTGCGCCATCGGTCTAGAGAGTTCACAGCCCTCACAAGCCGTCTGCACAAGGAGAGCTGCGTGTGGGCCCTGGGACAGACCAGCCTCTCCCAGTCCAAGACACACAGCTTACAGCACACACGTGCTCATCCTCTAAAAGGATATTCAGGTATCCAGGGGCTTACCAAAGCACGCTACCCCTCTCTCCCCCCCCCCCATGCCAGCGAGCCCAGACGCCTCCTGGATGATATTTTATTCCCACCTGGTCCCCAGCAAGGTCCAGTGCACCCTGGGAATATCCTCCGCCGGCATCTTGGAAAGGCACGGAACAACATCTTGGGATGTGTGTTCTCAGCGTGCAATGCCACTGAAGTTATTCAGTTACCTTGTTTGGTTATTTAGCTATTATTATTTCATGATAATTACCCATTCAGTTATTTTGATTTAGGTAGCTATTTAGTTGTGTAAGTTTAAAAGTGTCGTCCAAACACTATGAACCTGAATCTTGATGTCCTTCCCTCCCTCTCTCTCTCTGCTCAGGACCACATTCTGAAAGTTCCTAGATGAGCTGCCCCTGGCTCCCACTGGCCCCCACTGGTGGGGATCCCCCAGCCCAGCCCCCGCCCAGCCCAGGGCCCCAGGGTGCTGTCCCCATTACCCCAGGGCCCCAGGGTGCTGTCCCCATTACCCCAGGGCCCCAGGGTGCTGTCCCCATTACCCCAG
>NW_012267282.1:1947882-1951674 GCF_000151885.1 Dipodomys ordii | reverse complement strand
CCCCCCCCCCGTCCCGCCGTGGACACGCACAGCAAATAGCTCTTTCAAGCTGCTCTTGTACCTTACTAGAAAATAAACGTCGCTCACTATGAATAACTAATCACTTCTTAAAAGAGAGCCCACTCTGAACTCTGGACGCTTTATGGGTGAAGTCTTTTTGCCTGTTTCTTTTCTGGGCTTCTTTTCTTTCATTGCGTGTCAAATTGCTTTTGCTCTTCCTGCAATGGTCTCTGCCCAATCATCCTAGCTGTTTGCAGGGAATTTTGTCTAGGACATGACCCTCTCTCCCAAGGACGCGACCCTCTCCCCAGGACGCGACCCTCTCTCCCAAGGACGCGACCCTCTCCCCAGGACGCGACCCTCTCCCAAGGGCACGACCCTCTCCCAAGGACGCGACCCTTTCCCCAGGACGCGACCCTCTCCCAAGGACACGACCCTCTCCCAAGGACGCGACCCTCTCCCAAGGACACGACCCTCTCTCCCAAGGACGTGACCCTCTCTCCCAAGGACGCGACCCTCTCCCAAGGACACGACCCTCTCTCCCCAGGACGCAACCCTCTCCCAAGGACACGACCCTCTCCCAAGGACGCGACCCTCTCCCCAGGACGCGACCCTCTCTCCCAAGGACGCGACCCTCTCCCAAGGACGCTACCCTCTCTCCCAAGGACGCGACCCTCTCCAAGGACGCGACCCTCTCTCCCAAGGACGCGACCCTCTCCCAAGGACGCGACCCTCTCTCCCAAGGACGCGAC
This sequence comes from Dipodomys ordii, assembly GCF_000151885.1. Classification (NCBI taxonomy): domain Eukaryota; kingdom Metazoa; phylum Chordata; class Mammalia; order Rodentia; family Heteromyidae; genus Dipodomys; species Dipodomys ordii. The sequence goes on along the minus strand of NW_012267282.1, from coordinate 1,950,922 downwards.
CCTCTCTCCCAAGGACGCGACCCTCTCTCCCAAGGATGCGACCCTCTCCCAAGGACGCGACCCTCTCTCCCAAGGACGCGACCCTCTCCAAGGACACGACCCTCTCCAAGGACACGACCCTCTCCCAAGGACGCGACCCTCTCTCCCCAGACCCTCTCTCCCAAGGACGCGACCCTCCCAAGGACACGACCCTCTCCAAGGACGCGACCCTCTCCCAAGGACACGACCCTCTCCAAGGACGCGACCCTCTCCCAAGGACGCGACCCTCTCTCCCAAGGACACGACCCTCTCCCAAGGACACGACCTTCTTCCAAGGACACGACCCTCTCTCCCAAGGACGCGACCCTCTCCAAGGACGCGACCCTCTCTCCCAAGGACGCGACCCTCCCAAGGACACGACCCTCTCCCCAGGACACGACCCTCTCCCCAGGACACGACCCTCTCCCAAGGACGCGACCCTCTCTCCCAAGGACATGACCCTCTCCAAGGACACGACCCTCTCCCCAGGACGCGACCCTCTCCCAAGGACGTGACCCTCTCTCCCCAGGACGTGACCCTCCCAAGGACACGACCCTCTCCAAGGACGCAACCCTTTCCCAAGGACGCGACCCTCTCTCCCCAGGACGTGACCCTCCCAAGGACACGACCCTCTCCAAGGACGCGACCCTCTCCAAGGACGCAACCCTCTCTCCCCAGGACGCGACCCTCTCCAAGGACATGACCCTCTCCCCAGGACGCGACCCTCTCCAAGGACGCGACCCTCTCCCAAGGACCCGACCCTCTCCCAAGGACGCGACCCTCTCCCAAGGACGCGACCCTCTCCCCAGGACGCGACCCTCTCCAAGGACGCGACCCTCTCCCAAGGACGCGACCCTCTCCCAAGGACGCGACCCTCTCTCCCCAGGACGCGACCCTCCCCAGGACGCGACCCTCTCCAAGGACGCGACCCTCTCTCCCCAGGACGCGACCCTCCCCAGGACGCGACCCTCTCCAAGGACGCGACCCTCTCCAAGGACGCGACCCTCTCCCCAGGACGCGACCCTCTCCCCAGGACACGACCCTCTCTCCCAAGGACGCGACCCTCTCCAAGGACGCGACCCTCTCCAAGGACGCGACCCTCTCCCCAGGACGCGACCCTCTCTCCCCAGGACGCGACCCTCTCTCCCAAGGACACGACCCTCTCCCCAGGACGCGACCCTCTCCAAGGACGCGACCCTCTCCCCAGGACGCGACCCTCTCCAAGGACGCGACCCTCTCCAAGGACGCGACCCTCTCCCCAGGACGCGACCCTCTCTCCCAAGGACACGACCCTCTCCCCAGGACGCGACCCTCTCCAAGGACGCGACCCTCTCCAAGGACGCGACCCTCTCCCAAGGACGCGACCCTCTCCCAAGGACACGACCCTCTCCCATGTTTCTGTCCAGTAAGAGAGGCTGCTCTTCCGATTTCCACGAGGAACGTTTTCATCTGCGCAGCTTCTTCTAAGATTCTGCTTTTCTTCAAAACAAAATAGAAGCCGATGCCACACCTTGTGCTAGGAAGGAAACGGGCTGGGAGAGGATGGCTCCCCCCCCCTTACACCGCCAGGCTCCAGGCTCCGTGTGAGGGTGGAAACGGGCTGGGAGAAGATGGCTCCCTCCCCTTACACCGCCAGGCTCCAGGCTCCGTGTGAGGGTGGGGCAGAAATGTCAACAAGGCGTCCTTCCGGTCTGCATGTCCGTCTCTGTACACACACATACAAACACACGCACGCCCCCACACACATGCACACATGCACGCACACACACATGCACATATGCACGCACACATACACACACACATGCACACATGCACACACACACACCCTTTTGCTCTGCATGTCCGTCTCTGCCCCCCCACACACCCACACACACACCCCCACACACATGTGTGCACGCACACACGCACACACAGACACACATCCTCTGGTCTACATGTCCGTCTCTGTACACACACACACACGTGTGCACACACACACACACATACATATATCCTTCTGGTCAGCATGTCTGTCTCTGTCCGCACACACACGCACACACGCACACACAGACACACATCCTCTGGTCTACATGTCCGTCTCTGTCCACACACACACACGCACACACACACATCCTTCCGGTCTGCATGTCCGTCTGTCTACACACAGGCTTTCACAAGAACAGCAATCGGTCACATCGGGTTCCCCAGCCTCTCTGCTGTCTTGGTTCAGGCCGCAGTAATGAATGTCCTGGAGTTTTATTTCTCTCAGATCTGCAATCTGGAAGCCCAGGGCCCAGGGCCGGCTGCTCAGTCCTGCGAGAACTGGCATCCTGGTTTGTGGATGGGCCGGCCTGCCCTCTCTCCTCCCGGGGAGACGGCTGGCTTCCCTCTCGCGGCTTCTCACCCCGCCCCCCTTCAAAGGGCCGGCATGGCAAGCGTTCACACCATGACATCAGCACGGACGCTGCTTCTGGGGGCAGCACGTCTACCGCTCGGGTGCGAGACGGCAGCGCCTCCGGCTGACAGTTCACCCCATGAAAGCAGCAGGCGCTGAAGGTGTGTGGTGTTCTGGGGAAGGTCTCTCGGGGGCCCCACGCCTGCAGCTTGGAGATGCCAAGTCTGGCTGCCTGGCTAGGCGAAGCGTTCGACGTGAGGACCGCTCTGGGAACCCTGGAGGTAAAGAAGAGGGGAGGGCAGGATGAGGGGCAGAGGGAGGGCAGGACGGGGGCAGGGGAGGGCAGGATGGGGGCAGGGAGGCGCGAGCACCGTCCGACTCCACCCTCTCCTGGATCTGTGCCATCTCCCCTTCCTGCTTCCCCCGTGGAGCCCATGGGGTGGTTCCAAGGACGTGGGCCGTGTGTCTAATGCATCGAAGGCCAGGAAGGCCACAGCAGCACGCGCACCCACACACAGCGCACCCACACACACGCGCACTCCACACGAGCACCTCACACGCGCACCCCACACGCGCACCCCCGCACACACCCCCCCACAAACGCGCACCCCCCACACGCACACCCAACACGCGCAACCCCACACGCAC
>NW_012267282.1:1931606-1946275 GCF_000151885.1 Dipodomys ordii | reverse complement strand
CCCCCACGTGCACCCCCCCACGCACACCCCTCACCCCTCCAGTGTCCCGCTTCACTACTCAAGGTCACCAACTGTGAGCCACGTCCCCAATGACCCCAGAACACACACCACTGAGGCCGGCTCCATGAGGAAGGCCGCCGCCGCCACCTGCTGGCCGTGTCAGGTATCACCGGCTCTGTCCCTCTCCCAGGTGGGCCGGGATGGCGCCGGCTTCAGCCTTAGGCAGAGATGAACTTTCGTGTTCACCAGTTGCGACTAACAAGTAACTCAGGGTGTTCCGCTGCGCGCATGGGCCCAGGGGAGCGTGTTGAGGGGCAATTACTAAGCGGTGCGTCTGTGAACTGAAGAAATCGCCCTTCACACCCTCAGGAAACAGAGGAGACGTTTAATAGATCTTTATAGACCAAAAACATGATTTAAACGGGATTTTCTCTGAAGGGTAGCAATACCTCATTCTTATTCTTCCTGAGCTGTTCGCGCACACCAGGCCAGTTCAGAGCGGATTGTCCGGGAAACACGAGGCCAGTCCATGCTCGCCGGGACAGCCTTGGACAGTGTCTGCCGTTTGATGGCCACCGTCCCAGCAGAGAGAGGAGCCTGTTTGCATACTTAGTCAATTAGGCGATCCTCTCTCTTCTTCCCTTTGCAAGATTCAAGAGTTAAGAGCAGAGGCAGAAAAGCTTGAAGGAGAGAGGGAAAGTGTCGCCTCCATTGAGAACAGCACCTCAGCTAGATCTGGTGCCCGTTTCCTCCGAGGAGGGGCGGGGGAGGGGGGCCGCACGGGCCCACGCGGGGTGCATTCCACCTGCAACACCCGTGTCCTCCTGTCCGCTAGCCTGTTCTGAAGATAGTGTCTTGGGACAAAGCCTCCTGGATTTAGCATTTTAAGCCTTCGGTTCGCCCATCCCAGCGGTGTGCTCAGAGCTGACGTGAGTATGATGGCACCCTTGCGTTCTGACGGTGGCATGGTGCGGTTTCTCTGCACTAGGGACGCATAGAAAGGGACCTCAGCGCTGTTCCTCGCTGGTGTGAGACAACACAGGACCCGTGGCCGTGCAGGGGGCAACTGTGGAGCGCAGCCATGAGCTGGCGGGTGTGGGGACCACGGATGGACGCACGAACACACCCCACAGTCACTGGTGGCTCATCCCCGGGGGATCCCATGGTGGGCTGTGGGAACGGTGGCTTCAGACCCAGATAATCTCCTCACAGAGACAGGCAGGGCTAGGAGGAGGCGGCTCATTGTGGGCAGCAAAGTTGGCTCTGAATAGTAATTAACACAACCCACAGGCGGCCACCTTTGCAGACGCCCACCAGCCACGCAAAGGCTGCAGGCTGGGCCTGGGAGAAGAGCCTTCCAGCCATGTCGGCCACACCGGCCATGCGGCCACAGCGTGGCCCTGTCAGAGGTCCAGGTGTCTGCTGCTGCAGCTGGGAGATTTAGTTAGGAAAAAAAATAACAATAAAATCATCATAACAAAAGAACAGTCAAAAACCGACGCAGAACTGCTTTGAAAATGACTTTGATGTCAACAAACTTAGCGTGCAGCTAGAATAAGAGCTTGGTCCCTGAGAGAAAGGGCGTTTCTCCCAATGTGGCTGAGTGCGGCACCAGCCGGCCGCTGCTTTTGTGAGATTCCAAATGCTTAGGCGTGTGCATTGTTGAGTTTGAGGCATGTAAATCCGGGCTTAGCAGGGATAGAGCCGCTTATTTGACAAATAATACGGCCGGCCGGGCTGCAGTGCGCTCCAAGCGAGTTGGGAGACCGGGCACAGCCAGAGGCCTCCGCGGCCATCAAGAAATCGCTCTGTCACCAGGCCAAGCTGAGTCAATGACACACAAAAGCCGGGCAGGCGCCTGACCCTCTTCTGAGCCGACTGGGCCTGTGGGGCCTGTGGGGCCCGTGGGGCTGTGGGGCCTGTGGAGGCCTGTGGGGGCCTGTGGGGCTGTGGGGCCTGTGGGGGCCTGTGGGGGCCTGTGGGGGCCTGTGGGGGCCTGTGGGGCCTGTGGGGGCCTGTGGGGCCCGTGGGGCTGTGGGGCTGTGGGGCCTGTGGGGGCCTGTGGGGGCCTGTGGGGGCCTGTGGGGCCCGTGGGGGTCTGCAGCCGACTCGGGGGCTGCGGTAAGCAAGGCGGCCGCTCAGGTTCCTGGCACGCGGTTAACTAGCCAACCCGGTGAGGAGGTGAGCGTGGAAAGGGTCCCTCGGGACATGATGGTCAGGACGGTCCCGGGACGCAGGCTGGGCACACGGTACCTGTGCACGCATCCCAGCTTGGTAGTTGCTGGTTGTACAAACTTGAACCAGTCTCTCTGTCTCCATTCCTATCTCCTCCGTCTTCTGTGCAGATGTGGGCATGGCGCCATGGGCAGCACCGTCTACCTCTGGGGCAGCCTGACTGACCAGACGGGGCATCAGGACTCCTCCACCTCTACCAACTGCCGTGCATCTGCCCTCCTTGGTACCCAGGACCCACCAACAGCTGAGTACACTTCCATCCCTGAAGACCGGGTCTGCCCGCAGCTTGCCGGGGTGGCAGGCCACGGACCAGTGTGCGCCCCGCCCTGCCCGCCCTTCACAGTGCAAACGGAGCAAAGATGGCGGCCGACTCCCTCGTTCTGGCCTCTGGGTAGCAGCCGGGCCCCAGGCCTGTCACGAGGGCGGCCTAACCCGGGCCACAGAAGGCCAGTGCACCAGACCCACGTCTGCTTAGGAGTGGCGAAGGAAAACAGAAAACAACAACAGGGAGGTAGCGCTGCAGCCCTGCGTCAGCCACGCTCACGGAAAGAGCCGGAAGCTGCCCCCACCCCCACCCCAGGGCTCTGTATATCGCACCCACAAAACCTGACGGAACAGGAAAGTTCCTCTGGTGGGGAGAGGGGAGGCGGATTTCCAGGACACCTCTGCAGCTGTGATCTGGGCTTCCTCGGGCGCCACCCGGTGAAGCCGTCCTCTGCGGGCACAGGAATTCAGGAAGAGCGTTCCCCACGGGAGCTCTGGATGCAGGCATGGGAGGAGTTGCTCCTCTCTGCACACAGCAGAAATGGACATCGGTGACGCATGCCCAAAAGCAACATCATGCCAAAGACGTGAGCCTGGCCTGGACTTCAGTCAGGTGGGGGTCCCCCGTCTCCCCACCCCACCGTGGCCTGGACTTCACAGTCAGGCTGGGGGTCCCCCATCGGCCCCTCCCCCTGCCCCCGGGAGCTGGCCAATCCAACATCACAAGGGTTCGAACCCGCCTGGTGTGTTGATTGGCCTGCTTCTCAGTGCATTCATCCTTGCCATTTTAGCAATGTACCGGTCCCAGTAAAGCCCTGGAGAGTCAAGCCATCCTCTTCTTTGCGGAATATCAAGCCCAACACATATTCCCATCGCCTTTCTAGACATTCTTGCTCCTTGTAGGAGTCAGCTCGGTTTCGGATACGCGCAGTCCTGAACCCACACATACAGCGAGCTCCCAGACCTGCCGCAGGCCGCGACCCCGCGGGACAAACCACCGCCTCCCACGCGCTGGACTCTCGCCGGCAGACGCGGTGCCCCTGGAGACATGGAGCCGGCTCTTTACCAATTGTTGGAACTGATAGAAGAAAATGCCAAGAAGCAATCGGAGGAAAAAACTAGATGGTTCACTAGCTACTCAGGAGGCCGAGATCTGAGGATCGCAGTTCGAAGCCAGCCCAGGCAGGAAAGCCTGTGAGACTTATCTCCAATAACTACTCAAACCCAAAAGTGGTGGTGTGGCTTAAGCCTTCAGCACGAGGAGGCTCAGAGACAGCGCCCAGGCCCTGAGTTCAAGCCCTAGGACTGTGCCGTTTGTTGGCTACAGAAAGGAGAGTAGACATGAAGAAGCAAGAACACAGATCTGCAGCCTCCTGAATCCCATACGGTCCCTCCTCACATCCAGTCACTAATTTCACTGCACACAGTAGGTGGTCAGGCAGCAAAGAGAAATCCAAGGTGAAGGGAGCAACTGGAGAGAGTGAAGGAAGGGGTGACATTGCCCCCAAAAAACATACTCATCGCCTGACTTATATAATTGTTACTTCTCTATGTATCACCTGCACAGTAACAAATATAAAAATAGATTACAATTTTTAAAAAGAAATGCACAATGCCTCCATTTGAAAAGCAGGAAGGAAAGTGAAGTCAAAGATACAACGTAATAAAAAAAAACATTTTGTTTCAAAACATGGTATTACCTATAAAAATGTTCGGGCCAGAATGTTATACAAGTAGCATTGATAGTAATAGTCGATAATGTGATATCTTGATTGGTCATATATTTGCCGCCTGGCTTTTCTGCAAATTCATTACTAAGTAATAAAAATTTATATTTTTAGCAATTTTATTTTCAATAGATATAAATGAAAATGATATCGGTAGCTCTTGGCAAATGATTTTTGATGATTGTTAATTTTGAGAAGCATCTTTCTGCTGATGATGCTATTACTGGAGCTATTTAGATTATCACTCAGGCTGCAACAAACTCAAGATAGATTTCTGGTAAATTATTGTAAACTATGTGCTTTAGTCTATTGTAAGCTGATGATTCTTGCAGGATTTCTCTGAGAATGTTGAGCCTTTTCATACAACTCAGTTTTGCGTGTATCTGAATTTGGTTTTAAATGTGACTCTACACAAAGACATCTCGGTGTTTTCTCAGACAGCCCTTGTACCTTGTAAAGGTCTTACAGAGACAGGGAAGTCACTTCTGTTCATAATTCCAGCACATTCCACAGCTCCGTCTTCGTTCTCACGGGTCCTCTGAAGGAAGCCTGGTCTCTCGCTGAGTGCGACCATCTCTGTGTGCAATTTCTATGTGCAGATGCTGGCTTGGCCACACCGCCATGTGTTTCAAAGCCAGAGGTGGGAAGTGGAGAGTGCTCTCCCACTCTGTGGTTAAGAGCGACTGCATTTCACTGGGTGGACAGTCGCCGAAGTCAGAGACAGACCCAGGGCCTGATGGTACGTGTGCCGCAAACCTCCGTGTCCCTCTTCCTCCCAGGGCGGCCCTGTCCACTCCGGGCCCCGAGTCACCTGGCCTGGGGGCAGGGCTGAGGCAGCTGGACCGCCTGCCCACCTCCTCCACTGACCTGACTCTACGTCAGGCCACAGAGCTGTCTCCTGGGCCGGTTTTTGTTTGGTAGACACCCGGTCTGCCCCTCCTCTCTCCCCCACGTCCATCCGTGGCCCTGGCGGTCTCTGGGTGCCCTGTAAGTCATTCAGGAAGAACAACGCCTCTCAGGTCACGTGCGTGGGGGCCTCCGAAGGCTCTGATGCCCTTTTCCAGTGGCTATGTGCACAGGTGGGGGGGGGGCGAATGAGCCCCCCCCCAATAAAACCAGCACACCTCCAGCGCTGCTGGTGGATCCACACACCGCCTCGCCGTGGGGCCTCCGGAAGGCGCGGAGGGTGGGGGCTTCACACTCCGTCATGGAAGAACCGATTTTCATGATAAAGGGGTTGCAGTCCCTCCTGTGGACTGAAGGCCGCCCACCTCGGCTTCCTCCCCAGCCGCCAGCCACCAGCCACAGGGCAGCCTGCAAGGGAGGACTGAGGGCGGTTCTAGACCTTTCCCAGGACTCACTCATGCAGTATCTGAAGAAACTACTTTGTCTTCCTCACCACGGTAAAAAGGTGGGAGTTTGCCTCCACTGTAGAATAAACAAACGCCTTTTGATATAGATCAGTATTTCAGGCCTTTTCTACTCCAAGCAAGCGGTAAGACGTGGAGGCAGTGCCCAGCCCCTCCCCCAGGCAGACACACTAAGCATCCCAGGGAAGACAGCCTGGATCGTGTTTTTTTAACCATTGTCAAGGTCAGAAGTTAAGAATCTCAAGGTCCAGGGCAGGCGGCTCATGCCTGTCAGCCTAGCTACTCGGGAGGCTGGGATCTGAGGATTTTCATTCAAAGCCAGCCCAGACCGAAAAGTCCACTAGGCTCTGATCAATTAATCACCAGAAAATGGGAAGTAGTGCTGCGGCTCAACGTGGTAGAGCGCTAGCCTTGAGCAAAAGAGCCCAAGGACGGTGCCCAGGCCTTGAGTTCAAGCCCCACGACTGACCAAAAAAAGAACTCTCAGGAGGCTCAAGTTTTTATAAGTAAAAACTAAATAGCTAAATAAACTCTCTTATCTCCAGGACACAGGCTCCGTTTGAATGTCCATGTTCTACTAGGAATCAAATCCCAGCAAGGTGGGAAGCTGCCACCAGCTGGCTGGGTTAGGGGCTGCGCAACAATTGGCAAGACCAGAGAAGCCATCAAAAGACACGCTCCCTTAACATGCTGCCAGCCAAGCCACAGGCCCACGTACGGCAATCTGCTTGCTTCCTTGCTCTCCCTTCCCGCCCCTGCTCTGTCCCGGAGCAGACCCAGAGGTCTGAGGGTGCGCGGGGCATGGCCGCTTCCTCTGGGGCTTCCCAGGGGCAGAAGGAAGAGTGATCGAGGAGAGAGAGTCCACCCACCTACGTACGGAGCGCCAAGATGGCTCCCAGGAGGAGACTCGACATAATTAAACATGTCTTTTCCTTCCTTGAACATGTAAAATTCATTTTTATATTTACTCAGAGCAAATGAATTTAAATAAATTTTTCAGTTGGAATTAAATCAACTCATTACCACACACTGACATGGGGACGGAAGTCAAGCCCCGTGTCCTTCATTGACTTCAGCCTGCCTCGGACTCGGACGCAGGTGTCACGCTCGGCACGGGGGAGGGGGGGGACGGCCCTCGGTGCGGGTGCCGGCACGGGGTAGGGGGGAGCAGGTACGCTCGGGAGCTGAGAGACAAGCCGTCCTGTGTGGCTGTATGTCTGTCCTGTCTTGGGGTTATTTTGGTCTGTGTATGGAACTTGTATTTGTGGTTTAATTGGCTTATCAGACCACTGCTTCCAGTTATTGATCTAAGGCCTTGGTTTGTCTTTTCTTTTCTTAACCATCAACGTTAATCACCAGCACCAGATTCAGAGCTCGCTGGTCGGCAACCCCACCCGTTAGAGGCATGGTCACCTGCAGAAGGGCCAGGCTTGCCTTAGTCACAATGACTGCTGGGATCTCTGAGCGTGTCCTTGGCGGACCCCAAGGTCATCTCGGTGTCCACACATGTGGTCCCCTGACAAGCCTCTCTGCTGGACTCAAGGCCACCACTCCAGTTCACAGAGGAGGAGCGTGGGGCTGGCTTCTCACCGCTTACCCACTCCGAATAGCCTTGGCTCTCTGTGACGCTCAGCTCACAGGCTGCCAGTCCCCCCAAGAGCGGCTCTCGGTGTGGGTCGCTTCCAGTCCCCCCCAGAGCGGCTCTTGGGTGTGGGTCACTGCCAGTCCCCCCCAGAGCAGCTCTCAGGGGTGGGGGCTGGCAGGAGGAAGCGGACTTCCTCCTGAGGTGGGCTGTGGCGCGGGGTGTGCAGGGTTCACGGCTCGTCCAGCAGGTCTCCACCGCCAGCCCGCCCTGGGGGCCAGCCACCACTCTGTGCAGAGAACATTCACACACTCATTCAGTTCACTCCTGTGTGTCTTACGCTGCCACGTGGCGATGGTAAAGGAAATGTTTTCTCTGTATATTTCCTGTGAGATGCAACAAAAGATAAATGTGGGCGAAGGGGAAGCAGAATTATTCCCTTTCTTTTCAGGCAGTATAATTATTGTTAAGGAAACCCAAGATAACCTACTAAAATATAGCCATAAGAACAATTAAGCAATTAAGGGACAAGAATGAAATATACATGTGTGTGTGTGTGTGTGTGTGTGTGCAGCAGTCAAATAAGTGACACATGAAGGACACTGTGTATAGATTTTTACCTAACTGCTGACATGAAATCATATGCTTGGCATTCAAAATTATCCCTTAACAATTTACTCATTAATCTATAAAGTGTTAACTGTTTTTTTTCTTTCCAATAGGTGGCATTTTATTTCTTAGGGTGTCACTGTCCAAAATCACATCATGCAGGAAGCTTGCTGCTCTCCGTTCCTGAGATCCTCCCCTGCGTCCCGTGCCCTCTTCCACCTGACCCACGCATGTCTCCACCTCTGACCTCTAGGAGGTTGGTGAAGCTGACTGAGTAGCTCTGCGATTTACTGTGGAATCGGGATGACTAATTTCTCGGCATTCCTGCCCTGGAAGGATCAAAGGAGACTCCCTGTCTTTCTGTCTGTCTCACTGTCTGTTCTCTGCCTGAGGGGGGGTGTCTGTGCTCATCCCCGCGGCCCACAGCTCTGTAACTGTCCTGTCACCGCCCGCCTGCCTTCCTCTCACACCGCAGGGCGCGTGGATGGGTGCCGTGGCTTCCTCCACATCGATGACCGGAGGAGCTCAGGCCTTGGCACCAATCCATGACCCTCAATAGAGCACACCTGAGACACTTCACGCATGCATGCTGCTCTGAGACCACCACACACCAGCCAAAGGGCAAACCAAGTTCAATCCCCAGATCCTCTAACACGGGGGGGGCCTGGGACTGGGGGGCCCCGGGGGTGGGGTGCCACTCTTCACGTGGGGACCTCTCAGAGCCCAAGCACATCTCACGGCTAATGAATGTGCACAGTGACACCAGTTAATATCCGAGAGCTCATGGGCAGCACACCCGGCGGTCACAACCACGGTGTGTGCAGCGCCGTGTGCAGCGCCGCTGGGAGAACTCAGCCTAACCCATCCCAGACCCAGAGCCCCGAGGTCGGCCGGCCCCAGGCCCTGCCTGCTCGCTGGGAGAACTCTGACTAACCCATCACAGACCCAGAGCCCCGAGGTCGGCCGGCCCCGGGCCCTGCCTGCTCGCTGCAGCTCCCCACCCACAGACGGCGGTCAGGCGAGCCCCTCCCACGGGAGACCTGGTCCTTGCAGGCCTTGTCTGGTTAGGACCGAGTTGGGACAGACCTGGATCGGCCTCACTCGGTGGCAGCTCCCTGTCCTGCTCACCGACAGTGCAGGGCTGCGCTTGCCCCTCTGCCTCTCCTTGGAGTTTCTCTTCTGTGTTTTAGAACTTCTTAAATTTAGTCAGAACAGGAGAGGAAAAAAAAGCAACTCTCCTCCCCGCGAGCTCTCTCCATTTCGCCACTCAGCAGGATCGTAAATTACTCTAATATTTTGCCTTCGCGACAGAAAACTACAAAAGGTGACATGTGAAATGTAGGTCGCGCCAACTTTTCCTGACCCAATAAAAGTGCAAGTCCTCCTGAAAAATCTTCCCCAGCAATTACAAATATGAGCAAGATAGAATGTGGAAGGGTGGCATTTGAGACAGAGGACACCGGAATCATTTTAAAGCAGTTCTAAGCACATAAAAGCCATGCCACCAAATGTGGCTGACAGGCCCTGGGCCGGGGAGGGGGGCGATCAGGGGGACTGAAACATGAGTCTAAGTGAGTTAAAGGGCCAAGGAGGCGGAGGAGGGGTGTCTCAGCCATAAAGTGTCCAGCTCCAGGACATGTGGCTGCCCAGTGTAGGTAACAAGCGCATTGTACATCCAGCATTTATGTAGGTCGAAAAAATTAGCAGATACCATCTGGAATTCGTCCAGAGGGATTCAGCCACCGGTGACTCTCAGCTCCCCGGCTCTTCCTCTGTGCTACGCGAGCTCTATAGAACGCTGGGCAAATGAGTCTGTGGCCCGGGAACCTTATCTCAACCAATTAAAAAGCTGGGTGTAGCCATGCCTGATGCCCACCCGCCCGCCTGCTGTCCAGTCCTACTGAGAAGTACAAATAGGAGAATCACAGTGCAGGCCATTAGGGCTTAAGTACATGACTCTATTTGAGGAAGAGAGCAGCATGGTTGGGAGTGGCGTGTTGTCAATAAGGACGACGAGGCCCTGAGACCAAACTCCAGTACTGCCCAAGCCCCAAATAAATGAGTAAATAATGCCCCCAGATGCAAGGACTCGCTCCAAGGTGCTTACAAGTGTGCAGTTCTGCCCACAGCTGTCGGCGTCCTTTCCTTAATGAGAGTCCCAAGTTCTTGTCTCTCCTGGAAACATCTGAGATCTTGGGCTAAGGTTCCCACCGCAACCACGGGCTGTCCTGAGGGATATCACACGGAGTGCAGACACCCCGTCTTCCCCCAGGGCCAACGCAGCCTGCACCCGCTGCCCAGCCCGGCTCCCCGACCCCTGCCCGGAGTCCCTGACTGCGTGCTTTGAGCGTAGGAGATCGAAGTGTTCCTAAACCCCATTCGGGGTCTGCAAACCTTGAATCCATAGGAGCAAAAGCAACTATGGACACCACTGTGGAAAGATGAGGTCACCAGCTACAATTACATTCATGCGGAAGGAGTGAGTCGCCGGTCTGGTTCTTATCCGATTTGATTTGGGGATGGAACCGGGCCGGTGCGGCTGCGTGCCCCACAGTCCTTCCCCGGCTCTGTCTCTCACCCGGCTGCTCTTCTTCCCCTCCTGGCTCCCAGCCGCAGCTGCTGAACTTTAAACCAGAGTCGACATTGTGATTTCCAGTACGACTTTGGAGTTGAGATCCTGCAGCCAGAGTTTTTCACTAATACACCAAGTGCTGGGAACAAGACAGAGCACGAGAATTCTCAAATAGTGCTGGTGTGCGTATGTGTGTGTGCACACACTTCAGAAAATAACTCTGCAATTTCCCACAGAGGCCAGCAAGCCTACCCTTGAGCTCAGAAATTCCAGTTTGGATGTTCACAGAGGGAAGACCCACTGGACTGCAGGCGGATATCCAGAGCGGATCCACTCATCACCCCGAGAACCACAGCCCTTAAGCTGCTTAGCGGGGAAAGGCAGCTTTTGCCGACAATGGAATACCACTCGGCCATCAAAAGTACCGGATACAATGGGAAGTTGTAGAATGAAACCCTTTCCATGTGTGAAAAAAAAGAAAGATTTTAAATCTCCATAGGATGAGGTCACACTCAGGTGACATTCTGGGGAAAAACCACCTCGCGGTACCTGTTGGTGGGGATAGCAGGGAGGAGGAGGAGGGGGGAGGGGGGAGTCAGGCCTTTCTTCTTGGTGGGGAAGGTAATGTATACTTAAATCCACTTGTTAACACCCAGAACCTAACACTGAGAAAGCCAACTCTTACTCAGCATAAATTAAACTATAAAAAAATCAATATTACCTGCAAGAGAGAGAGAAAGGGAGAGAGAGAGACAGAGGGAGAAAGCAGGCTATTTGAGAAAACCTGAGCCTCCAGCCTGCACTGCACACAAGGCTCACAGGGAAGAAGAGCAAAGAGCAAGGGTAACTCTCAGGGCAGGATCCTGGCTCTGCCTTGAAACACGTCAGGAGGGCATGCTTTCTCGAGAACACCCTTGCCAAGACCTCCTCCCTCCACACCCGGGTCTCTGCACCTCTGGGCTGGGGCTGGGTTCATCTCATTCCTGGGGTACGCGTCATTACAGTGCAGCGGTTTACACACGCCAGCTAGCTTCCCGCCAAATGCGTGTGCTCAGGTGACTCTTGGACACGATGGAGCTCTCACGTTAACCCAGATTCTTTGGGAGAAGTAACAGAACACAGAGATCAGTCATTGTGTGATGTTTTGCCCGTCACCCAATGAGGGTAAAATGTCTCACGGATAACAGCATTGCATTCCAGCGTCTCCGCCAAGCCAAGAACTCTGAGTCTGTATCTAATTCCTGCTATCTAGTGAGGGGTTTGATGCAAGCATTTTAGCAGGTGAGGGATGACTCATTATCAATAGTGCGGACACACTCGCTTTTCCTATAATGCCAGTGCATTGTGAGTTAGTTCCTAAGCCAAAATGAGTGTTCAGGTTTAGAAATCACAGAACAAAAAATACTGAATGCTAATGTTTATGGACATGTCTGAAGCTAAAGGAAGAGAGAGAGCATTATAAAATGAGAAGTAACTTGTGCATTCTTTAACATTTAAAAGAATAGTCACGTATTTATGTCTGCAGTGAGTTTCAAATGAGGTTGTTCTTAGAGGAAAGCTCCAGAGTGACATTTACTTATTTGTGCTTTCAGGTTTTGTAGCTTACTGAACGATGCATAATTCACGACAGAAGCCAGTTGGCTCAACAGAAATGAATTGAGTTTATCTCTTTCTGACACAACTTCAAATGCACCTGTGCCAAGGTTTGTGGACTGGGGCCTGGAGGAAGGATGCACCTGGGAAATTCCAGAGAGTTCTGTGGCTGCTTTTTCTCATGGCATGGGACCCCGGACTTGCACTCTTTGAACGAGACTCATTCCTCAGTGAGGCAGAGAGCTCCCCTCTCAGACACCTGAGAACGGGGGTGAGGACTGAGATGTCCACGTTCAATGGCAGTGGGAGGCGCAGAGCCATTAGTGTTCCCCTAACTACCTCGATCACCTCTTCTACCCAAATGCTAGGTGTGCTTGAACCAGCTGCAGACCTGTCCGAGGCTGGTAACCTGGGAGGGGCCCAGGATGCCGTACGCATCCTCGGTTCACTCGGGTGAACAGGGAAAGGGGGCCTCGGCCCCCCAACGCGGAGCGCAGCGTCCTTCCAGTGACAGGAAGGAGTCAGAGATGCTTCTCTCCTGTCTCCAGAGACAGACACAGGCCAGGACTTCCATGATAGAACAGTGACAATGTGTGTGTGTGTGTGTGTGTGTGTGTGTGACTTTATGTCACTGAGTTTACAGCAGAGAGACAAAACTAATGGAAGAAGAGGAAGTGAGAGTTACAAGCAGGGAGATAACCATCTCTGCCTGAGGGAATAAGAGCAAAGCCAGGGCATTCCAGCCAGCCTCAAAGTTTGAGGTGCCAGGCTGGCCCTAAGACATTCTGAAAGGTGGTTCTGGAGGTTTCGAGAGCCTGACTGGCAGAGGAAGGTATCGGCGGATCCCGGCCCCAGCAGTGAGCATCGGGGAAGAGTGCATAGCCACCGCACGGGTTTTCCTTCGTCGCGGAAGCTTCCCCTGGCTTCCGCTGTGCCGTGCCCTTCCTTCCGCAAGTAAAAATCATTTTCATTGTTTAAATAGTAAGTAAAAAAAAATCAGTCTACATGACAAGAACATTTTAAAGGCTAATTTAGTGAAAATTGTATGAAAAATGTAGAAAATCACTTCTTTTTTCCCCTAGCAGTGTGGATCTGAGTTTTCTATTTATATGCAAATGTTGGATGTCTGAGCCTATCTTATGTTTTACAATTTTGAAATATTACCTATCTCATAAATCTTAGATTAATGAAGTCTGGATAGGAGGGGTGGGGAAGCCCTTGGAAAGGAGCTTTAAAAGATGCATCCCTTAATATAAATTTTTAACAGATATTCCTTTACAAGAAGCCACAATGAACATTTTCATTTTTAGCTATAATGTATTCAGGGTTTTTTTTTCACATTATACTAAGGTTAGTTGGATTTTTTTAAGAAAGAAAATTAAATACTAAATTAAAAAACATATAAACCCAGCCTCTTAGAAGCAAAGCCAAGTAACCACCTTCCAACTTTGCCTGGAAGATTTACCCACTTGTACCACATAACAATAATCTGTTTCAGGGGAATTTTCGCCACGCTTCAGAATTTCCTGGCTGTTATTTGGTTATCTGTGGTTTCAATGTTGAAATTAATTACCCCCCCCCCAGAAAAGAAAGACTTACAATTCTCACATTCTTCCTCATTATTTCCTAATTTACTGCTGGGTAGTGAGAAATCACACCATGCCTTTGTTTATGTGGAAGGAGAGGGTTATCTGGGAACAGTTGCTAGCTGTAGAAAGTTTCTTGTTTTCATGTGTTTTGTTGTTGGGTAGAATTCCCATCCGAATGTGGCTTTATTCTTATGGTGTCTCCAGCGCATAGGCCCAAAGAAATTGAGACGCGCAACCTTTCCCTGCTGCCCCCTACACGGTTTCGGATCGATGAAGATTCTGGAAACTTTCTCTGCACAAAGCAGCTCTGCCCGGCCAAGAGATGGTGAGCCTGATGCTCCTCACCCCCTCTGGGAAATTGTGCTTGTGACCCCTTACGGTTCCCTTCCCCGGTCTCATTAGCCTGGTTACAGCCTGCGAGACCGTGAGACCACCCTCCGTTGGGTGAGCCGGAGCCGGGCCCTGGGCGCAGCCACTCGCCGGACTGGACCACAGCTCCCTGTCATGGTGATCAGCGCAGGAAGCAGGCCTGAAGCGGCCTCGTAAAGGAAGACTGTCGACGGGAATCACAGGAGCCAGCTAATGAGAGCTGAGGCACACAAAGACCACAATCTCTTCTAATCTGCTCAATCAACGAATTAGTCTCGAGGGGCCAATGCTACTTACAAACTATTTGTCGTGAGATTATTGTGCTAGAAAAATTAAACGGCAGACTCCTCAGTGACGACCTGGACCACATCACAAAGAACCGGGGTACGGGCCAGGAGAACCGACCGCGTGGAGAGGCTTCGGCCAGGTCCTCCACAGAGCCTGAGGCCCTGGGAGCCAGGCCCAGCACGTGGGGCGCCTGAAGCATTTCCCACTCACCCCCCGCCCTCCGCTGCTAGGCCGGCTCTGAATGAGGAGCAGCTTAACAGGGCCCAGTTGGGCTGGGAATGTGGCATGTGGTGGAGTGCTTGCCCAGCACGCATGAGGCCCTGGGCTTGATCCCTTGGTACTACATTAAAAAATAAATAAGATTACTAGTATTAAAAGAAAAACAATAACCATTAGATTTAAAAAGAAGAAGGAGGAGGAGGAGATGGAGGAGGAGGAGAAGGAGGAGGAGAAGAAGGAGAAGAAGGAGGA
>NW_012267282.1:1911274-1930396 GCF_000151885.1 Dipodomys ordii | reverse complement strand
GGGGTGTGCAGGGAGATGGTCATGGGACCTGAAGATAACAGAAAACAATGTGTCCTGCTGGTGACACATGGCCAATGAGGGAGCAAGGAGCATCGGAGAATCCTGTAATGGATGACAGACAGACACACACACACACACACACACACACACTGCCTTAACCATGAAAACATCTTGGAACTCAGATACCATCTCATGCAAAGACAATGTGGGGAAACCCAAAATAAACGAAGATGAAGATTTTCTGCCACTCGGAGTGCTAACGGGGCTAAAATGGAGGCCGAATCCCATGAGGAGAGGGGAGGTCTCGTGGGCTCTCGGTTGCGCGGAGGGGCTGAGAGTCAGGAGGGATTCCCGGCCAGCTGCCCAGCGCCGTGTCCGCCTCATTGCCCGTGCTCCTCCTGACTCGGACGCTCGGCGGGGGCTGGGGAGGGAGGTGGAGCCGCAGGGGCGTGTGCCCTGCACCCCATAACGCAGAGATTAAGACATAAAGGGGCAGGTGTTCAGGAAGCCAGCCTGCTCTCTCAGCGGAGAGAGGTTGGCTTGCACAGGAGGAAGGTTCCGGAAGCCCTAAGCATCCCGCTCTGGACCCGTCCCCTCGGAAGCGGGGTCAGGCAGGACGCTGAGGGACTCTGGGTTCCGTGTGCCTTTCAGAGCCAAGGTGCCAGGCCGAGCAGCTCCGGCGCGGTGCTGGAGCCTCTCGGAGACACTAACGGCCCCTTTGACGGATGGCAGTGGACCGTCCTGCGTCCCCGGATCTCAGGCTCAGCATCCCCCTGACTGCCCGTGCCCTGGTCCAGCGCAGGAAGATTAAAGTCCAGCTCCGAGATTCCAAAGGCCAAGGCACGCGTTTGATTTAATAGTGTGGCACCCGCCAGGAAAGCAGAGCCATAAAACACAGACAGACCCATCTCCCCTCCCTCGTGCCCCTGGAGAGACAAGAATTCGTGGAGGAGAGGAGAAAGAGGAATCAGGAAAGCAGAGGCCTCCCTGCCGTGTGACAGGTCTCTCCTTTCTGAAGGTGACAGCGTACCTCTCAGCCCTACGCCCAGGCCTGGGCCACGCGCCTCCATCTGCAGTCTCAGGAAGGCTGAGGAGAAGGTGAACAATCATACACTCTATATATCTCACATATATTCCATATGTATTCCATATATGTAGATATAATTTTTAATGCCAAGACTTTTTTTTTCTGTTTTCATTGGTGCTCTTTTTCTTTTCTGATGCAAAGATTCATTTGTATTTCCATTTTTGCTGTTTGAATGGAGATGTTTTACAGTGACCAGGGAAAACTCCACTATAAAGCAATCAAGGATAAGAGAGCTCATCAAGTGTACTTCCCGGACCTGATCTGGGCTACGGACCCAACCAAAGATGCTAAATAAGATTTAAGGAATCCAACTATTTCAATTTAGATAATGAGGAAATGAAAGTTTCTGTACAAATACAAATGAGTGGAAGATTGACAGTTGGGCACAAATCTATGCTTCGTTCAAGAAGAAGCACAAAACAAGCAGACTGTGTGGCCAAGCAAACCCTCTCGCAGAATGCCCTCTGGTATGAAGAAACAAAGGGCTAATGTTTTTAATACACAAAGAATGCATGTGGATCAATAAGGAAAAGTCTAATACCCCAACAGATAAGCGGTTGGTGCATTATAAAAGTGTGTTCTGCAGAACTAAAGCAAAGGACATCATACGGAATTCTTATGGTCGTGGATACAGGAACAAAATGGAAAGCTGGGCCCTAGTGGCTCACGCCTGTAATCCTAGGAGGTTGAGATCTGAGGATCGCGGTTCAAAGCCAGCCCGGGTAGGAAACTCCGTGAAACTCTTATCTGCAATAAACCACCAGAAAGCCAGAAATGGTGCTGTAGCTCAAGAGGTAGAGTGCTCGCTTTGAGCTGAAGAGCTGAGGGACAGCGCCCAGGTCGAGTTCAAGTCCCACAACTGACAAAAAATAAATAAAAATAAAAGACCAACATGAAATTCAATCACACGCTAGCAACTTTTACCCCTATACAAATCACTTCACACATGAAGAACTTGTATATATAATTTCTCCTTGTTGAGATGTTTTATTTCTCCACAGAGGGTGACAAGAACTAGAGTCTGGACACACCGGGGTTCTATTCATCTGCCGCACAATACTTTCAGTTTCCTGGTGGAGACTTTATCCATTGCCCTGTGCTGCGGCCCTGACCGAGCTCTGGTGGCTGTGGAGCTGGGCCCACGCTCCCCAGGTCCCGGTGGGTGTGAGCTGGGCCACGCTCCGTCCCGGTGGGTGTGAGCTGGGCCACGCTCCCCAGGTCCCGGTGGGTGTGAGCTGGGCCACGCTCCCCAGGTCCCGGTGGGTGTGGATCTGGACCACGCTCCCCAGGTCCCGGTGGGTGTGGATCTGGGCCACGCTCCCCAGGTCCCGGTGGGTGTGGATCTGGCCCACGCTCCCCAGGTCCCGGTGGGTGTGGAGCTGGGCCACGCTCCCCAGGTCCCGGTGGGTGTGAGCTGGGCCACGCTCCCCAGGTCCGGGTGGGTGTGAGCTGGAACACGCTCCCCAGGTCCCGGTGGGTGTGAGCTGGCCCACGCTCCCCAGGTCCCGGTGGGTGTGGATCTGGGCCACGCTCCCCAGGTCCGGGTGGGTGTGGATCTGGGCCACGCTCCCCAGGTCCCTGTGGGTGTGGTCTGGGCCACGCTCCCCTGGTCCCGGTGGGTGTGAGCTGGGCCACGCTCCCCAGGTCCCTGTGGGTGTGGATCTGGGCCACGCTCCCCAGGTCCCTGTGGGTGTGGATCTGGGCCACGCTCCCCAGGTCCCGGTGGGTGTGAGCTGGGCCACGCTCCCCTGGTCCCGGTGGGTGTGAGCTGGGCCCACGCTCCCCAGGTCCCGGTGGGGTGGATCTGGGCCACGCTCCCCAGGTCCCAGTGGGTGTGAGCTGGGCCACGCTCCCCAGGTCCCGGTGGGTGTGAGCTGGGCCACGCTCCCCAGGTCCCGGTGGGTGTGGAGCTGGGCCACGCTCCCCAGGTCCGGGTGGGTGTGGATCTGGGCCACGCTCCCCAGGTCCGGATGGGTGTGGATCTGGGCCACGCTCCCCAGGTCCCGGTGGGTGTGAGCTGGGCCACGCTCCCCAGGTCCGGGTGGGTGTGAGCTGGGCCCACGCTCCCCAGGTCCCGGTGGGTGTGAGCTGGGCCACGCTCCCCAGGTCCCGGTGGGTGTGAGCTGGGCCCACGCTCCCCAGGTCCCGGTGGGTGTGAGCTGGGCCCACGCTCCCCAGGTCCCGGTGGGTGTGAGCTGGGCCACGCTCCCCAGGTCCCGGTGGGTGTGGAGCTGGGCCACGCTCCCCAGGTCCCGGTGGGTGTGGATCTGGGCCACGCTCCCCAGGTCCGGGTGGGTGTGGATCTGGGCCACGCTCCCCAGGTCCGGGTGGGTGTGAGCTGGGCCCACGCTCCCCAGGTCCCGGTGGGTGTGAGCTGGGCCACGCTCCCCAGGTCCCGGTGGGTGTGAGCTGGGCCCACGCTCCCCAGGTCCCGGTGGATGTGGATCTGGGCCCACGCTCCCCAGGTCCCGGTGGGTGTGAGCTGGGCCACGCTCCCCAGGTCCCGGTGGGTGTGGATCTGGGCCACGCTCCCCAGGTCCGGGTGGGTGTGGAGCTGGGCCACGCTCCCCAGGTCCCGGTGGGTGTGGATCTGGGCCACGCTCCCCAGGTCCCGGTGGGTGTGGATCTGGGCCACGCTCCCCAGGTCCCGGTGGGTGTGGATCTGGCCCACGCTCCCCAGGTCCCGGTGGGTGTGTGAGCTGGGCCACGCTCCCCAGGTCCCGGTGGGTGTGAGCTGGGCCACGCTCCCCAGGTCCCGGTGGGTGTGAGCTGGGCCACGCTCCCCAGGTCACGGTGGCCTGCAGGTACCACTTGTAGGGACCGTGTCTCCCACCACGCCACCACCACTCAGCAGGCGCCCAAGGCCGGAGGCCGCTCCCCACCATCCTAGGAAGGGCGGCCTCCATTCACACTGTCTCCTTGGCTTGTGAGCACTGGACTTCCGAGCTCCAGGCGGCGGCTGGTGCAACCGAGGATCAGGGAGGTCTGTGCGGGCATTACCACTGTGCCACGAGGCCTGGAGGGAAGAGAGGCGGCCGGATGAGCAGGGGCCTGCACCCAGATGCCCGGGCCTTTCCTTATCAGAGAAACCGCCTCTACTGGCGCGTCACTCAGCCCTGGAGAGTCAGCATGGACGCGTAGATCCGTCGGCTTTGAGAGGGAGTGGCGGCCAGCAGACCGGCCTCCCGCTGGCTCCTCCTTACTTGGTCATTACTGCAGAGACCTTACTATCCACGTTTAATTTTTATTGTTGAAATCACAGGGTATGGTCACAATCACCCACGCATTACACGTGCACACACGCACACTTATGTACATGCATCAACACACCACCCATGTCCCACCAATGGGTCAGGCTGAGAGGGAGCTCACAGCAACGTTTGAGGTGGCATTATTCATAGGTAATACCTCCTCAGCCACACCTTAGAATGACTTCCTATCTGCCCCCCAAATCTCTGCCAATCCCGTTGAATTAAAGCTCGAGGGTCACTTCTTGGAGCCAAAAGGATACCACCTCTGCTGACACCTCCTCCTCCCCCAACGCTCTCAGGCTCCAGACAGCTCTGTTTCCTGGCGACCCAGACAACCTGATCATCAGGCAGGAGACGGAGGTGTTTCTCTAGCAGTCTAGACTACGTAGTCTCTGAGAGCCACCCCGCAGGCCTCAGAAGGGAGATGGAGGTTCTAGCAGTACTTGAGTTAGCACTTGTTCCTTCAGGGAGGTAGTTACTTTCACTGAAGGCATGCGTGTGGCTGGAATTTGTTATTTGTTCCCGTGTGTTTTATTGTTGTTGTTGTTGTTTTTTACTCAAATATCGATCTCACTGTATGCATACTATAGCTACCGGGGAGGGAAATGCAGGCATGTTTATGGAGATGTTTGTTGGTGTATTGTTGCTTGATTTGCTTTGCCTGCAAACGGAGTACAGGAGCTCATTCTAGCGTCATTTATTTCATGGTGTGGTTTGCTATTTAGCTCTCCATATTCTCTGCATTATAGATATAGCATTTGCCTTCACAAACAAACAGATAAGGAACGAGGTGCCATTTACCAGATGGCGGTATGCCAACATTGGGTGCTGTGGTGATGTTTCTTTTGGCTATATATGTTTATAATTTATTTTCAGGGATGAAGGGCTATTATTGCAGGACTATTTCCTATCACATGCCAGCACAGAGTGTGGTTGATTTACGGGATTAAAAAATTTAACTATATCATACACACAGTAAAAAGTACTTCGATTTCTTAATGTCTATGAAATCAAATGCGAATCATACCCTGTCATGTCTTACATGTTAGCAAACAGAGTCTGCAAGAACAAAGTCTAGGGAACGCCGATTGAGTGTGTCGGCTGCATAAAATGATTTATTTAATCCTCAAACAACCCTGAGGGAGAATGTGCCAGCACGGGTAACACACAGCCCCGGGCCTGCGCTCCGTAAAAAAACCACTGCATGGTTTGACCCTGTGCTGGTGTCTGTGAATGCGGCTGACAAACCTCCCTGCAACAGCAGAAATGCCCCTCCGAGGCCAGGCTGCTCTCCCTTCGCAGCACAACTCTGGGGCTCCTTTGGTTGTACTCGGTGGCTGCGTTCCAAGAGTCTGGGATTTGGACACATTGTAGACACACAGACTTGGTCTGGGGGTCTGGGATTTGGGCACATGGTAGACACACAGACTTGGCCTGGGGGTCTGGGATTTGGACACATGGTAGGCACACAGACTTGGTCTGGGGGTCTGGGATTTGGGCACATGGTAGACACACAGACTTGGTCTGGGGGTCTGGGATTTGGGCACATGGTAGGCACACGGCCTTGTTCTGGGCATCCACGTGGATGGGGGGTGGGGGGACTTTGAAGGAGGCTGTTGCTCCCTGTTTGTTTGGAACTCACTTTGTCCCCAATACCTCTGCCATTGCAATACCCTTTGCATACACTTTGCACACTCTGGGCATACACACATGCCCAGAGTCCCACTGCGGACACACGGCCAGACCTAAGCTGTCACGGCCCTGTGTTCCCAGATACACACATTGAATAGGAAGGGTTTCTAATTCAACCATCGACCCCAAAAGGGAGGACAACATTCTACATTGCTGATAGATGCACTGCACCAAATCCATTTAAATTGGAGCATCTCCTTGCTTTCCATTAAGACATATTAATTTGACGAAACTATTCCCACCGCTGTCTAGGTGACCAGCCCAGCCTCAGAGGTAGCCACGCGGCTCTCACGCGTGTCCAGCCAGCCTTTTAATTGCACCCAATGCAAATGCAACGTGTTACCTCTGGGCTAGACTTTTACAGCCCATGACCTATAAACAACGATGAGGCCATTCATTAGGAGAGGTGACATTTAGAGAAAGGAGGAATCGTTAGTTCAGAATGTGACCAGCCAGCACAGAATGTATAATTCCTCATCTGCCATCCTGAGGACGTCCTGCATCATGGGTCCCCACTGCCGCTCAACTCCCCGGGCTGCAAAGATTCCTGCGGGACAGGACACGGTGGCGGGCCGCTGGGGCCGCTGGGAGGCGCGGGGCAAAATAGCGAGAAGCCCATCCCATGTCCTGAGGGGCTTCTGAGTTGTGGTGACCTTGCACCTCCCATTTGTGAGAAGCGTTCTGAGATTTCCAAGGAGGCTGCCCGGCGGCGGCCATCCTTGCCAATGTCCTAATTAGAGGCGTCTGTCTGTCTCATTGATCCCTGTGGGGGGACACAGTCCCTTAGGGACACACCAAGATGATTTTCAGTGGGCCTGTTTATAGGGGTTGGGGGAGGGGGATGCGTCCCAGACAAGCCTTGCTCGTCACTCTCTCCTGGGTGAGAGTCTGTTTCCTCCAAACCCCAGTCTCTGCTGCAGAATGAACCAAGGTGCGGCAGAGCTGCTCACAAGGCTGGTGACCAGAGATCCGGGCGCTCTGCTTTACTCCACCGAGATCCTCACAACTCTAACCAGGCTGACGCCCTTCACCATGAAGAGCAATAAAATCTTGTGCAGAACAAGCCATTTCAGCAGCAATTACCACGTCTCTGAGAGTCAACTGGAAGGCTCTTTAAATTTATCCACTAAGTCTGCTTTCAAACAATGCCTGTGAAGGCATCATCGGCGTTGATGGGGTTTGTTTTTTGCCCCTGACCCAAGTTTTAGCTGGTCCAGATCAAGTGAAGACTGACATGTGAGCACTCATGGGGCCACCAGCCATCCACAACACCCAGACCCCCAGATGGGCAACAGATGGGGCTGGACCCCCACCCCAAACCTCCATTAATGGCTTTACAGCTTTGTTTGGAACAGAGGCGCTTCACCCCACTGAATCCTGGCATCCAAGGAAATGACCCCGTCCCTCTCTAAGGAAATGACCCCGACTGTCTCTAGTTGAGAGAGAAATCCAGAGCGGTTGCACATGGTGGTCAAGAGCCTGTCTGTGATTGGTTTGGAGCTGAGCATGTGACCCGGTTCTGACCAATGAGATGTGAAAGCAAAGCCTCCATTGCTGCTAAACACAAAACAAAACAGAAAACAAACCACCAGGTGCCCCAGGGCCTGCTGGGTATTTGCGGGCCTAGGGTACCCCAGCAGCCATCCCCAGAAGTCAGGCGGGGGGTCAGGGTCCCCTGAGGAGCTCAGCTGACTAAATGTGCACAGGAAGATGCGGGCGTGGGGAACGCGGCATCTCTGCAGGATGGAAGAATTCCCGAGAGCTGACTCGGGGTTCGGATCTCTGGACCATGCCTCAGATTGCGGCGGAGGCTGGAGATGCCAGGACCGGGGCCAGGTCGGGGCCAGGGTGAGGGTGGCATTTCCCAGTGGGCTCTGGGGCCAGGGCGGGGGGGGCAGTGGTGAGGGTGGCATTTCCCAGTGGGCTCTGGGGCCAGGGTGGGGGGGGCGGTGGTGAGGGTGGCATTTCCCAGTGGGCTCTGGGGCCAGGGTGGGGGGGGCAGTGGTGAGGGTGGCATTTCCCAGGGGGCTCTGGGCCGGGGCAGGCGGGGGGAGGGTATAGTTACCCCTTGGGTTTGACCTTCAAACTTGGACTTCTAAGCTTGGAGAATTTAGGTCACTCACCAAAGGAGAGCTACAGAATCTTTGAAAATGGACAGAGAGGAGGAGGAGGAAGAGGAGGGAGGGAGGGAAGAAGGGAGGGAGGGAGGGAAAGAAAGTAAGAAAGAGATGGGAGAGATGGGAGGAAGGGAAGGGAGATGAAAGAAAAAGGGAAAGGAAAGAATGGAAATGGGGAAGGGAAGGGAGGAGAGGAGGAGAGGAGGAGAGGGGGAGAGGAGGGGAGAGGAGGGGAGAGGAGGGGAAAGAGGGGAGAGGTAGGGGAGAGGAGAGGAGGGGAGGGGAGAGGAGAAAGGAGGGGAGAGGAGAGGAAGGGAGGGGAGGAGAGGGGAGGGGAGCAGGTGGACTCCAGGGGCGCCATGGTTAGCACTTGTCAGAAGAGCAGACCCAACACTAGGAAACGTGCCGTGGCCTTTCGGGCCAGCCCTGTCACAGGACACTGGCCACACCCTGAGCCTGGTGGCCTCTTCAGCAGGTGATGGACAGTGTGTCAAAACGCACGCTATAAACGGAGGCGCCTCAAGCCCTGCCGGACATTCCTGAGCCACGGGTCCCGGAAGAGGCCCTGCCCCTACCCAGCTGCCAGCGGCATTCTGCTCTTGTCTGGGCCTCCTCTCCTGTCTGAGTGTCTCTGAGCCTCCCCCCCCTCCCCAGGTCAGGACATGGCCTGCGAGTCCACCTGTCTGCCCTGTCTCTTCAGGCCCCCAGACAGCGTTGGCCTCCACCTGTCAGATTCCTCCTGCTCATCTCCCCAAATGCGAGAACAATCTGGGGCCACCTAGCCGCTCGCTCCCCACGTTCGCCTGCCAGGAAAGACCTCAGTCAGGAAGTTGAGGCGGCGATGGGTACCCAGAGACTCCGACTTTCTGATCCCACGTTTCACATCGGAAGCTTAAAATGTAAATACGAGACGCTGGGCACCTTCGCTTACATGATGGTCTCCAGGATGACACCCCGGGGCTTTGTCAAGTGCTCACGGACCCACGTGGGACATTTCAGCCGGTTGTGCGGTTTCACGGCACAGCGGGTTGAGTGTGCACAGCGGGGCTCCTCGGGCAGACAGATTGCCCAGGCTCAACAAAGCAAAGCCTCACACTGGAAAGCATTTATCAAGCCTGGTCGGCACGTGAGAGGCGTTCTGGGAGAAGCAGCCATACACTCGCTACCCCGGGGCCTGCACGAGGCAGATGACCCCGCGAGCCACAGGGATGGAGTCGAGCTCAGGCAGGAAGTGCGTGGAGCCCGCAGGCTGGCGGGGCGACCAGTGAGAACAGACAGTCCCGTGAGGAGAGCTTTCCCCGGGGCCAACAGACCGCCGCCCACCCATCATTCACGGCCATTTCCTCCAAATGACAGCTAATCGACGTCATCTATTTCCCCTCAAATAATTAGGCTCAAAATAGGCCCCAGCAGCATCTTTGGGGTGCTGTAATCTGGGCGCCTACAGCTGATTTGGGGGTGAGGTGTCCCCATGCGGAGATGGAGGAGGAGGGGCGCTGGACGTGACCGTGGCGTGGTCGGCGTGGCGTGGTCGGCGTCATACCACCTCGCGGTGTGTTCACGTCACCGAGCTGCGGACACTGAGACGATCTAGTTACGTGAAATCAGCAGGTGCAGAAAGACAAACACCCCACTCTGCCCGCCCCCCATGCAGGATCTGGATCTGATCATGGGTAGACCCCGAGACTCCCCCTCCCTGCCCCCAACCCTGGGTTTTCGGCGACACCCCACATACACACACACCCGGTAACCAGGGCTCCCAGGGCCTCTTCCCCGACTCTCGCCCGCCTCCTTCTGCTTTCTCTCTGCTTCTGCCATTTTCCCTGCTGCCTCCGCACTGCTCAGGCTCTGGACGGCCTCTCCACAGCTTTGGGGGTACAGGTGTCACCCCAACACGTCACATCGTCTCTGGCACAACCGGCCTGGCTGCTCTGCTTTCTCTAGACCGTCTCACCCACCGCGGACCCACATGGGTTCGAGAGCTGAGAAGGAAGCTTCCAGATAAGCAGGTCCTCCACTCCCTCCCCCAGGCTGCCATCCTGGGCCCTGGAGCCGCATGGCTGGGACAGGGGGAAGAGCTTGCTCTCCTTTTTCTTGGGGACTCTGGTCCTGGCAGATGGCCGCCTCCGCCTCCTTTGCCCTCTTCTAGTCTCTGCCCTCCTCCCGCACATCTACATTCAAAACGCCGGGCACATGGCAGATCTCCTCATCGCTTGCTCTGCATCTGCCGGCCAGGAACCTAACGAGGTCAGACAGGGAATGTCATTCCCTCACACTCATGAGCAACCCGAGCGAAGCGACGCTTGATCTGACTTGATTTCATAAAGCAGTGCCGGCCTAGTGACCCACCAAGAACTTCCCTTCTTACTCCGGAAAAACCACTTCCCACTCGCAGGGTGTCTGGGGACGGAGGTGGGAATCTGCTCTTTCTTGCGCGCGAACCCGCAGCTCCTTACCTCGGGTGCGCTGGTCCCCTGGGCAGCGCGGGGCCCGCTCTCGGGAGGCGACGTCTTGGGGTTCTCCCTGTACTTGAAAGACAGGAAATGCCCCGTGTCCCCAGAGCCAGGCCCGCAGGAAGCGGCTGCTGGAGCAGAGCCCCGGTTCTCGCCGTGAGCGCCTCTAGACGCCGGCCCGTGTTCTCATCGCGTGAGCGTTCACGGGTTCACGTGAGTCAGAGGCAACTGCCGGCAGGTGAGTGCCCACCTGCAAGGACTTGAGTAGGAGCTCACAGCCCGCCTGCAATTGTGGACAAACAAGAGGCGGTGAAGGCCATTCCCCGGGGCACCGAGGAAGGCTGGCTCCTCCACCCGACCCGGGAACAGAGCCAGGGGGCCAAGTCCCTGTGGTTTCCAGGAGGCCGTGTGCAGGGCATGAACCAGGCTGCGGAAGGCCCCGACAGGCCCAGGGTGCTCTGGCAGGGTGTGGAGCAGGCGGTGGCGGAGGCAGGGACCGGACGCAGGCAGGGCTGGCCCGCTGGCTCACCACAGCCCACCATGAACTCAAGAGCTGGGCCAGATGTCTCAAGCTCTGCCTGTTCCATTGGCTTTCCCAGGGATGCTCAGATGTGGGGAAACAGCGCAAACGGGGGGGGGGCGGGATCCGAACGCTCGGGCTATGTGTCCAACCTTCCACAGGGGGCCAGGCGACTCTGCCCCATGCAGGAAATGGCAAAAGCACAGGTGTTGGCGCTGGGGCAGGCAGCCTGGGCTGAGCCTGGGCCTTGGGTGCAGCTGGGTCTCTGAGCCTAAGTCTCTGTGTTCACCTGTGCCACACTTCCATACCTGTCCGCCCTGGGGATGTTTGAGGTGGGGGCTCACTCTACACCCAGGTCTTCCTGCTCTGTGGTCCTCCCGCTGAGCTCCCTGGGTTGGGGAGGGGACAGGCACCCAGCCACGCCGCTTTTCCCCAGAGCTGGGATGACGGCCGTGCATGCCCGCACCAAGCCATCAAGTCAAGTCTCCAGAGCCTGGATTCCCGCATCTCCACCTCCCGAGTAGCTGGTATGGCAGGCTTGAACCACCACGCCCAGGTCGAGCCTAGGTTTCCTATCGGAACAAAGGGACCAGCGACCCAGCTGACCTCGGTAATGGGTTAAGAGACATTCTTTGTTGAAATGACCAGCACCTGCCGATGGCTCATGCCTTTCCCTTCGGCTCTGTCCAGATTGTGGCCCGTGTGGCCACGGGGAAAGCTTGGTTCTTGAATACCTGAAGAGCCAATGAATGAAACCTTCAGGGAATTGAAGTTTCGGGGATCCCCAGGTCCTGGGGGTTAGTATCTCAGGTGGGTCTGGCTCAGAGAGGCCGTTCAAGGCCACAGGTCTTCCTCGGGGCAGAGCAGGGGAAGGGGCGGGGGAGGGGGCAGAGCGCACAGCTTAGGACATGCTGGAGCCCTGCACCTCACTCACGGGCAGCGGCCTAAGTCACGCCAGCAGAGGGCAGGGCCCTGTCTCCTTCGGGCAGTTCTTGGTTAGAGTCAAATGACCAAACGCCTCACGGGCTGCCGCTGACACCAATCCAGTTCTTGTAGCCTTGGCCCTGCGGCCTGGGCTGTCCCGTGCGGATGGGGGTCCCGGACCCTCCCGTCTGGCCCTTCCCTCTGTTAGAGTTCCTCTGTGCGTTCCTTCCGGTGGCTTCCGTCTCTCTCATCCCTGCCCTCCGGCTCTCCTGGCCAGGAAGAATGTGTTTCTGCCGGCGTTAGTGTCCCTCGTGGCACTGACGGTGGGTGATGCCTGGGACAGAAGCAGCAGAGGAGGCCGGCTCCGCGCTTCTCCCTCTGGTGCTCATCAGCTCCCTTCCGAGTCTTCCTTCGTCGCTTCCCTTTTGTCTCATATGTTGCTCAGAAGTTGTGGCTGTTTCCCGAGGCACTGACTTGGCCGCAGCAGAACCCCGTGCGTTCTCCGGCGGTCTGCCCCGGCGGTCTGCCCCGGCGGTCTGCCCCTCGGCACCCTCCCCTGCCCCACCGGCTCTTCCTGAAATGGGCCTGGAGCGCCCAGCAAGGCCGGGCTCCTCGGCCCGGCTCCTCGGCCTGGCGCTGGTCAGCCACGTTCCTTATCCTCCAACGCCCCCTTCTGGTCCTTAGCTTCCCCCTGGACGACTCCCGGCAAACCCCGGGCCTTGGGCCCTTGCTTCCCCACCCGGCCTTGCTTGACCGGCGCCCCCGTCCTTGCCTGGTCAGTGAGCAGCGAGCAGCGTGGCCCCCAGCCAGGTGGGGCCTGAGGCCCTTCATCACGGGGAGGTGGGCAGCCCTTCCACTCCCTCCTCTCGGTGACTTGTCCCCCCTCCTCCATCGGGAGCCCGGGTGTCCCTAGCTCTCCCCGAGGGCAGAAGTCAGCAGCCTGAGCTGCCGTCCCCGACACCGCGTCCGTCCCAGGACTCGTGCGCGCGACTGTGACCCCAGTGGCTGCCGGTGTGGCGTCTCCAGGGAGGACGGGGAGCTCTGCTGAGCGGGCGACCTTCCCCTGGTGTGCCACAGCCCACACCAGACATGTGAGCTGCAGAACGCCCATCACCTCCACCAGGGGCCGCTGCTGGCCCTGTAACCACCCGCCGGCCCGAGCCGGTTTGGAGCAAAGCTCATTTCTCGCCTAAATGAAGAGCCTGGGCTTTGCATGTATTCCAAGTCAAAGGAACACGGTGTTGGTGGGCATCCATCAGACGGGTAGAGAGTTCAGAGCCATGTGTGGGTTCTCCAAATGGAATTATTTCCCCATAAACGTTCAATTTGTAGCTGATGATGAGCAATGACTCTAAAACAGAACATCCAAACCAAAGACCTCGGAGTGATGAGGTTTGCACAGCAACTGAAACACAGGAGCTCACAGCTGCTCTAACTGGGGTCAGCACATCTGGCCAGCACATCTCTTCCCTGAGAGCCACGGGGCTGGCTGGGAGGAACTCTCCTGCTGGCGGGTAGACCCTGTGTCCTCTGTCACCAAGATCCTGCTCTCCTTCCCACCACCCTGCTCCCCACCTCCACCCTCGCCTTCCCGAAGCCCGAGCTCAGGTCGCTTTCTCCCAGGAGTCCTGGGCAGCTGGCTCCCTACGACTGGGTGAGAGTCAGGTGTGCTCTGGGGTCTGTGTGGGCTCTGGGCTGTGGCCCCAGGAAGAAGGGCAGAGGTGTGACGGCTGAGCAGACAGGGGCCTTGTGCACAGGTGTTGCTTGGAGAGCAGTCCATAGGTCCTGGGTGGGCGGGGAGGCTGAGTTATTGTGAGGAGGAGGGGAGGGGAGGTGACACACACAGAGCCCTGTGTCTCCTCCTGAAGCCGCTGACTCAGGATAATTGTGTGTGTGTGTGTGTGTGTGTGTGTGTGTGTGCGCATGCATGTGTGTACTTCCTCCTGTAACCAGCTGGCTGGGGGCAGGCCCCCTGCTCACTGAAACCATTACTTAAGAATTAAAAGGTGACTAGGGCTGGGAGGTGTGCTGTGCATGCATAATCCAAGAGACGGTCCCCAGAGACCACTGTGTGAATGACACAGGTGAATGACGAGGTGAACGACACACACAACCGACGTGCACCCCGGCGAGAAACAGAGCGCTCACCGGCAAGCCCGGGGCTGGTCGCTGGGGTGGCCGCACCCATTGCTCCGAGCCGTGTTCTGGGTCAGCTTCGCCCTGGATCCATGCGCAGAGGCCCTGGAAGGACCCGAGCCGGGGCGCGGTCGCCAACACGCCTGAACCGGTGCAAACCCCGGCCTGACCGAGTGCGGACGCACCCGGCACCAACCGACACCAACCGGCTGTGCCTCTCAGTGCACAGAGCATGTCCGCAAGGCGCCACCGCTCCCACGAGAAGCAGGAAGGAGGTAACTTTGACGACACGTTCGGATCGTTGAAGTTGGGGTGATGCGGCGGGGTAAGGAGGGAGAGAGCAGAATAGGGAGACGCTGTAGTGAAGTGCTGCTCTCAGAGGGGCCGTGGACCCCGAAACCCGGGGCCAGGTCCTCCCCTCCCCCATTCACCCCCGGATCTCCATCAGCACGTTAAGGGGCTCTGGGGAGTGTGCCCACACACAGCGGTCTCAGGGTGGTTTCGTTAGACTGGGATTTCCAAAGGCAGAGGGCTTGGGTTTGAATCCCCGTCAGGCCTGTTCTTAGTGTCGAGACACTGCACATGCTGTGCTAAAGTCTGTGTCTCAATCGCATTGCCTGGGATGCGGCTTAACAGTGACCCCTGTCAGAGTGCTTGAGACAGAAGCAGTATCTGGCACAGAGGAAGGGATCTGAGTGTGAGAGATGACGGTGGCGGTGGCGGTGGTGGTGGTGATGATGATGATGGTGATATTGATGATGATGGTGATGGTGGTGGTGATGGTGGTGATGGTAGTGGTGGGGGTGATATTGATGGTGATGGTGGTGGTGGTGATGGAAGTGGTGGTGGTGATGGTGGTGGTGGTGATATTGATGATGATGGTGATGGTGGTGATGATGGTAGTGGTGGTGGTGATATTGATGATGTTGGTGGTGATATTGATGATGATGGTGGTGGTGATGGTGATGATGATGGTGGTGGTGATGGTGATGATGATGGTGGTGGTGGTGGTGGTGGTGGTGGTGGTGATGGTGATATTGATGATGATGGTGATGGTGGTGGTGATGGTGGTGGTGGTGGTGATGATGGTAGTGGTGGTGGTGATATTGATGATAGTGATGATGGTGGTGATGGTGATGGTGATATTGGTGGTGATGGTGGTGATGATGGTGGTGGTGGTGATGATGGTAGTGGTGGTGGTGATATTGATGATGTTGGTGGTGATTGATGATGATGGTGGTGGTGATGGTGATGATGATGGTGGTGGTGGTGGTGGTGGTGGTGGTGGTGGTAATATTGATGATAGTGATGATGGTGGTGATGGTGGTGGTGATATTGGTGGTGATGGGGGTAGTGGCAGTGGTGACAGTGGTGATGGTGGCGGCGGTGCGGGTCCTGGTGGCTGCACTGAGGGGGTGTGAAGGGGAGTCAGAACGACTCTGTCCCTCTGTCCCTTTGTGGACGCAGTTCCTCGGGAGCTGAGTCGTGGACCTTCCAGAGAGCCTCAGGAAGGCTGCGGGTTCCCCTGGGAGGCGCCAGGACTCAGCGCGTGCCCCACAGGAATGGGAGCAGGGCCACGGAGGGCCTGTGGGCATCATCTTAGAATTACTCCCCAGGCCAAGCCGCCGCTCCCTCCTGTTCCTGGGGATGGTGGGGGGGGGGGCTTGTTTGCTGTAAAGATTAAACGACGTAAGTACAAACTGAGGCCAGAGCAGGTCAAGAGTCCGAGAGCAATATAAGGTCGTGGGAGGTCACAGAATAGAAAAGTTTGCCCAGATTACGACGCGGCCAGCGAGACCCCGCCCAGGCTGCCCATCCACACACTGCTTGTGCCCCAGAACGTGCCAGAACATGAGCACAGAGCTGAGGCCCGGCTGGCTACTTCCATCCCAGCTCCCCACCTCTTCCCAGCGGAGTGACCTTGAGCCAGCTGAACGACCTTGAACAGCCTATGCCAGACCTTTGACACCAGGTGTCAGGTCTCTAAACTGGAGGAAGCACAAATGTCTATTCACAGGGCGGTTAGCGGAATTATTTAGCAATTAGCAAGTACCTAATAAATGCTAATTGTTATCATCATCATCACTATTACTGACTAAATGAGCTCAAGTGTGTGAGTCTCAATTTCCTCATTAGTAAAATGGGGATATCATCTGTGGATTTGTGATATTTATTCATGAGGTGAGTTTATCTTCTGTGTGAACTCTTGTTGTAGGCTGGCAGCGGAGAGCAGAGCAGGTCAGACGTCACCTTCCACAGGGCTGACCAGCTGGGAGGGTGTGTGTGTGTGTGTGTGTGTGTGTGTGTGCGTGTGTGTGTGTGAGTGTGTGTGTATGCATGCTGGTACTGGGGCTTCAACTCGGGGCTCTGTACTCTTGCTTGACTTTTTCACTCCAGGTTGTTCTACTTCCAGAGTTTTCTGGTGGTTAATTGGACCTAAGAGTTTCATAGACGGTCCTGCCCAGGCTGGCTTTGAACCACAATCTTCAGATCTCTGCCTCCTGAGTAGCTCACAGGTGCGAGCGTCTGGCTGGGACATGTTTCCCAGCATTCCCTGCTGCCCCACAGCCAGGCTGAGATCTGGGGTCTGCTGCAGGGCCTGGGGTTCAAAGGCCCACGTTCAACTCAAGGTTGTGGCGTTGGCTGAGAGTTGATGGTAAATGGCTACGTGGCTGTGACTAGCCGGTGACTTAAGCTCCTCCTGGGCCTCAGTCTCTCCATCTGTGCCCTCGTGCCCCCAGCCTGCTCACCCCTCCCAGCCTGGCCCACCCTGGGGCCCCCTGGCTTCTCTCCACTCCTACCCGCCGGGCCACCACAGCACGCCCAGCTCCTCTCTTTCACAGGGCCATCAGCCGTGCCACGCCTCATTTCCTCCCTGGGCCCTCCTGCTGTGGTCCAGCCCCCCCACACCACAGAGTCACCCTGGGAGGCCTCTGCAGGAACAGCTCCAGGGCAGACGCCCACCTGGTCACCTCCACTTCCTCTGCACCCCAAATCACACGCTGCCCTCTCAGAGCCTCCCTTCCCTTCGCGTCCACGTGGGCACGCACGCACACATGTCACACATGTCCTCCTCATCCTCCAGCGTGGAAGGTCCACAAGGTTAGGACTTTCGGCTGACAAGACCTTGGCATCAGGTGAGAAATAGTAAACAGGTGACAAACACTTGTTGAATGAATGAGTGGGGGAATGAAATGCCAAAATCCTGTCCATACTGACATTCTCTCTTCGTGTTGTTCTGAGGAGTACATTAAACAAGGGCAGCAAATCAATCGAAATATATACCTTCCTACTCTCCTTCCTCTTTCTCGCTCTCCTTCTTTCCCTCCCTTCCTTGTTTATTTCTTAGTTTCCATTAGAAACTGTCCAGGTTTGCAGGAAGACCACAACTGTTTTCTGAGGCCAATGTATAGCCCTTCCATTCAAGTCCTCAGTCACATATGTGTGTGTGTGTGTGTCTGTGTCCCCGAAGGTGTCAATGTAAGAAATTAAAAGACAAATAACAAGTTCCACCTTTTATTTTGCACATTATTAACAATTTAGAATTTGAAAGTGAACAACATCAAAACCTGAAGCTGTCTCCGAGGAGCCGGGAGAGGGGGCACAACTCCCCTTTCCTCTAAGCCACACAAATTGTGTCCATGCGTCTGCAGCCCTCGGGAGTTGTG
Organism: Dipodomys ordii; assembly: GCF_000151885.1. Lineage (NCBI taxonomy): Eukaryota > Metazoa > Chordata > Mammalia > Rodentia > Heteromyidae > Dipodomys > Dipodomys ordii. The sequence continues at coordinate 1,912,548 of NW_012267282.1, read as the reverse complement.
TTCTGGCCTGTGAGGAGATTATTGGTCTCTGGTGGTCCTTAGGAAATAAAGCAAAGCATCTGGAAGCAGTTTAAGTTAAGGAATTAATGATTTTGAGGTTAAATAATACATGACTGTAAAAAAAAAAATAGGCACAGAAAAACTTTATTAGCCCATGAACTTCAAAGTTCACACCTCCGTTTCTGTGGATTTCCCTGAGAGAGGTATCGCCCCGCCACCTCTCTCATTTGTTTGTTGGGTTCTGGTGCGGGTTTGATTGAGTTTAGAAGGTCATAACAGATGCAGCAGCAAAGCCATCAGCCCCAGTCTCCTCCTGTGTGTTCTCAGGTGTGGGGAAGGGCGGGCCAGCACGGAAGGGCGGGCCAGCCGGGCCTCTGGGCCCCTCCTCCTGAGGCAGGCAGCCCTGTGCCGAAGGCTTCCCGCTGAGGCCGGTCTCCATGAGCTTGCGTCCGTCTTCCTGTTTCAATTGTTTTCTACCAGGGAATCCATTTGGCTTTTTGGTTTGAAGAGCAATATTCTGTGCCTGAAGGAAAGAGAGGATGTAGAAAGGAGGGACAACTTATGAGCCCACAAAGGAGAGTGGAGCACCCGTCCTGTGGGGGGTGCGTGTGGGTGCTCCTATTACAGATCAGAGCCAGGGAGGGTGAAATGGATCTCAACGCCTTCATCAGAAATAATAGGATATGTTGTATTTCTCCCCCATGGTAGGAGGCTAGAGAGAAACACTTAAATGGAAAGTATTTATTCTCTAGTGATTTTACGGCAAAATAAATAAAGAGGAAAACGAGCCTTGGGTTTCAGGGGTGGACGTCCGCCATGTCCTCTGAGAAGTTGTCTGGGGGGGGGGAGGGACCGGCCAGGCTGGGTGGCCTGCCCCCACCCGCTGCCCCCCCACCTGCTGCCCCCCAGATGCACGGCCAAAGCGGCCTGCTGGCTGTCCTTGCGTGGTGCCCAGCCTGCGCCCCCCCCCAGGTCTTCCGACACTGGGCACACGGCACCTTGAGGATGAATTCGAGGTTCCGGGCACCTTTCCTTTACGGTGCTGTCTTCGTCAGGACTCCTTATTTGATGTGATTTTAAGATGTTTTCCTGGAGGGAGGGCAGATATCACCAAGCAGCCCTCCTTCTGAGGATGCTGGGGGGGGGGTGGATGGGTGCAGGCCGGATGGGTACCATCCTGCCCATGGCCAGAGGTGCCAGGCCCGAGGATGCGGGTAGGACAGGGCCTGAGCACGGGTGGGCCCAGGCCGTGGGCGCGGTGGGCCGGGGCCGTG
>NW_012267282.1:1898372-1907724 GCF_000151885.1 Dipodomys ordii | reverse complement strand
AGGAAGGAAGGAAGGAAGGAAGGAAGGAAGGAAGGAAGGAAGGAAGGAAGGAAGGAAGGAAGGAAGGAAGGTCTTTTCTGACTTGCCCTGCCCAAGGTTCTACATATTGTTGGGAATCCTGGCAATGCTAACTAATTTTTACCACCAACTCTATGTGTGTGTGTGTGAGTGTATATGTGTGTGTGTGTGTATGCATGCTTTGAGCTGTGAATTTTGAAGTATCACTCTTCATCAAGGTTTGGAAAAGACATAGGGTTCTTGGAATACTCCGTAAATACAGGCCCCCGAGACTTGTGGCTGAGCTGTGGAGGCCCGGTACCCTTGGGCTGAGCTGAAGGCCAGGTTGCAGGAGGGGGCAGGGGGCAGGTGTGGTGGCTGTGGTTAGTGAGGTTGTCCCTCACCTCCAGGACTCAGAGAAGGTCAGACTGGACCACTCTGTGTTCTGAAATTCCTGGAGACAAAGGTATCTCAAGATCTGGAGTCCTGGGGAAGTTTGGGAGGAGGATGGAGGCACAGGATCACGTCCGGTGTGGTGTTGTACAGTGTGCTAATTGCACACATCAGCGGTGTATGCATCTCCACGTGAGGGAGGATTGTTAAGACTCCCTTTAGATCAGCGTGAAGGCATCACGTGAATCACAGGCAAGTGGGTCTCTGGCTCGACAGCGCTTAGAGGATTCGGGATTTCCGACAATGGGGGTGGGAAGGTGGGGAGGGGAGGGTCCTCTCTGCCCTCCCCCACCCCTGTGGCACCTGCTCCCTATGCAGTGCACACTTCCACATGAAGTGCACATGCAGCACAGACGCACACACGTCTCTCCCCATCCACCCCCCCAGCTGTGGGGACCTCAGCTGCCAAGAGGTTATTGGGCCTCCTGGAAGCCCTCCTGATGAACGGTTACATTGGTTGTCCTTGTTCTTTCCTCCGATCCGAATCTCATAACTAGCCCTTGCTGACCTCATGACCTGCAGGCAAGTACTGATCGGCTGACTTGATGCATTAAAAAAAATTGGATAGGTTGTTAATATTTAACAATGGGAGAAGTCACGTATAAAAATCAGGAATTCCACAATGTATGCATATATCAGGCGTATATCAGAGTCACGGACGCGTGGCGACTACACCCTGTTTTTCTTTGTCAGTTAAAATGATTCTGTTCCTAGCCAGCTAGGGACTGCACAAAGAATTTCATCAGATGCTCTTTGGCATCTACGGAGATGGTCAAATCAATGACCTCCTTTGCTCTGAAAAAAAGAATCAGGATCTCCAGCTTCCCCTAGGGCACCCTCACCCTGGAGGCCCCAGGGTCCATTCCCCGCCCGCCCGTGTAGGCTGAGCTGGTGGGCCCTCTGGAGGCTGAGTCTACGGAGCCCTTCTCTTCCCTCTGCTTACCTGGCTGGACCTTCCGTTGGTCAGCTGAGATTGTTCTGTCTCTTCTTCGTTCACCACACCTCGTGAGCTTTAAATCCCAGCGCAGCACTCAGCTTAGAACTCTCATTAAGCACTAGTTAGCACCTCCCGAGCAGGGGGTGGGGAACTAAGCTTTGCTTTTATTAGATAGAAATATATCTGCAGACGGGAAGAGAAAGGCTCTCGTAAAAACTGTCTTAAGTATGTTAATTGCAATGAAGGGGAGTATTTCTGAATTAATGGGCAGATTTCAACATCAGATTGATGATTTTATCACAGCAATCTATTTTGCATAAAAGTCAGCTTTATTAAGGTAGAATTGCATACAATAAAATCTTCCCTTCAAAGAATGTACTTCTGAGTTTGACAAAAAGTACACAGTCATGCAAACACAGTACAATGAAGGTATGAAACGCTATAAAACCTCCTCCTTCTCCTGCCCCAATCTCTAGTCTCTGGTGATTGGTCCTTGTCCCAGGACTTCTGCCTTCTCTTCAGAATGCCGTAGGGAAAGGCACCATGCCCTGGTGCGCAGCTTCGCCTCCGCTGCCAGAGCTTGAGCTGACGTTAAGATGGGTATGATTTTGCTGTCAGCTCGAAGAAATCTTTGCCTTCCCCTAGCACATGAGCATGGTCTAAACGCTTGTCAGTGGTCAGGCCAGGTCTTCTCTTCATTCTCCAACTTCCTGGTGGAGAGAAGAGCGTTGACATGTCCAACTGAGTCGTGGCTCTGCGTTGCTTGGAGCACTGAGTGCTCAGAGCCATTCTGTCCTTCCCTTGAATCACGCTCGGATGATGATGTAACGTCTCCCTTTGATCCTGCACGAAGCCTGCTCCGTCTGTTAACAGTGCCACCGAAGCATTCGTTTGATCGGTGCCTGTTCTACAGCGTCTGCTCATTTTTATCCGGTCAGTAGGGACTGTCACGCACAAGTACCATTGGGTTTCACTTGTTGTCACCGCTGATCATCTCTGTCCGTTTAATCGTGTTGTTTAGACCACGTATATGTAATGTGATTATTCAGATGATGAGTCAAGACCTAACGTTTTCTGATGTTTCGCTCCTTGCTCCATCTGTTTTAATCATTCCCCCTGCTCCGTTGCTTCTGCTTTTAGATTAAGTATTTTTAATGATTCCATTTCATCTCCCTGTTGGCTCATTATTTATACTTCCTTTTAAATTTTAGTCAGTGCTATAAAGTTTACAAAATGCATCTTTAATTGATCAAAGTACATCTTCAAGTTACATTACAGGGCTTTGTAAGCTGGGTGGGAAGGAGTCTGAAAAGGATTCATTTTTTCCCTCTCTACATAAGATTGTTTTCCCGTGCGTGATCTGCCACCCCATAGGTATGGCGAGGTTGTATATAGTTTAAAAGAGGGTGAAATTCGCAGTCGATGGGCTCACACTTATTTTGGTGTGTGGCACCCCGGCAATTGCTTCTGTTCCTGAAGGAAGCTCGTCCCCTCCCTCCCCAGCACTCAGTCACCCTGTTTATACACCCTAGGGATTTAGCAGTCACTGCCCTCAAGGGGAAAAGGAAGAATTTCCAAGAGAAAGGGTTTAAGCTACTCTTCCAGCAAGACTGATTTCCTGTCTTCGGCCGCGTGTACGTTCCTTTTCCTGTGGTGATGTGTGAGGGCCATTAAGTTCACACTTACCATCAGCCACCCAAAGTCTTGGTGAAGAACAACACCCTGCCCTCCGTCCACAGAGCACGTCTGCTTCCGTCCCCAGCCCCTGTCCTGTGTGGGGAGCCGTCCCTGGGGGCGCATTGGGAACAGAGCTCAGTTCGAGCCTCTGTGCCACCAGTTCTTGGACGGCCCTGGCCAGAAATCCTGGGTTGTTAGCAGTAGACGCACCTTAGGGCTACTTACAGAAGTGACAAGGGATTGGGAGCGCGGGTCCCACAGGACGCTGGAGGGCAGAGTGCTGAGAACAGGTGGCTCGCGGCTACCTGCGCCACCAGCCAGCTGTGATCGGTGTGTTTTCTTGGGGCACTCGGTAGTGGCTGGACCCCTGAGCTAGCACTGCCACTACACAGAATGGAGTTTTCCAATTGCCCAAGTCTGGGGGTGGGCGGGGCGGGGTGGGGAGGGGCGGGGCGGGGTGTGTGGCCAAATCTACCACCACCACTAGAGCAGAGGCATGGAAGGAGTTATGGAATTACCATGCTCAAAGGCGAGCGATCAGGAGAGGGCAGCTGAGGAACAGGAAGGACCCTGTACCCCCCAGCAGGGAACAGCAAAGGGAGCAGACGCTTGCTGAGTTGGAGGAGGCGCCCTCGGCGGCGGGGACGGCAGTCAGCTCCTTCTGCTCTTGGGCACACAGCTGAGTCAGGGTCCTCCCCTCCCGGCCTGGCCCCACACCCCCCTGGTTACCTGCACTTGCTTCTTGCCCTCCGCTCCTCCTTGACCAGGGCTCAGCCCCGGGGCGATGGTTTTCTCTCCCACTGACCCTCCACAGCCCGGGAGAGGCCAGGAGAGCCTCCCCTCACGCCCGGGCTCTGCCAGGCTCCCCACGGGCTCCTGCAGCCTCCTCCGCGCCCCTCGGAGGCCCATGATGTACCGCACGCTCCCCGGGGGAGTTTTCATCTGGGGCGATTTGTTCTGCTCTGGCTTTATTTCATCTCTGCTGCTTCCAGAGTGGCAATATGCTTTTTTCCCCCTGCAATGTATGTAAATATTTTGGGTCAGTACACAGCCCCGGGTTACCATTTCATTAATGAATTGACTCAGAGAGCAGACTTTCCTCATTTGTCTTCAGATTCAAATGTTTTCATCTCGGGTATTCCTGTGGCGTTCACAAACGTGTTGTGTTGCCTCTGGAACCCACTGCGTGGTTCTGCCGGCCATGGTGGTCCCCCAGCCTGTCCCCCAGCCTATCCCAGGGTGTGGGCAGCGGTGGCGCAGTTGCTGGGGGCACCCAGTCTCACGTGAGCTCCACAGTAGACAGCTAACTTTGTGTGTCAACCTAGCAGACAGTGCTCTAGGTGTCTCTGGGGGTTGTCTGGATAGGTGAGCACTGGATGTCCTCCACAATGTAAAAGGGCCCATGCGCCCAGCTGATGTTGTACATTGACCTTCTGAGGGCTGACCGTCCCCAGAGGCAACTCAAGACAAAGATGATATTCCACTGGAAATGGCGGAAAGCACCCGGGACTCTGCCCACAACCCAGCAACTGAGTATGAGGCTCTCGGGAGTGATGGGTAGTGGCTTAATGGATACAGGGTGTCTTTGGGGATAATAACAAGGAACTTAAGGAGCATCAGGCATGGCTCGATCCAGGTGTCCCCTTGCAATATAGTGCTGGTTTACTTTTAGGTTTCTCAGGCTCTGGGGGCTCTAGGATTACAGCCTTGTAGGGTCACATGTTCCCTTCCCTTCATCCGGGAAAGGATCTGGCCGAGTCTCCTTGGCTCTCCAGGGCACCTGCGCTCACCTCGGAATGATTCTGCCTCGTCACAAGAGGACAGTGCTCTCCACCTCCCCGGGAGTCCTGCCGAGGAGGGGCGGCCCTGCCCTGGGGTGTGGCGGGAGGTGGCAGTGCCCGCAAGCTGTGTGTTTCTGGTTGCGTCTGTGTGACCCAGGCCTGGACACCGGAAGTGCGGCAGAAGAGCCCGAGCTCCATCTGCAAGAGATGCAAGCGCAGTGAGGCCCGAGCCAGACTTGAAGCCGTGACTCAGACCCTGGCTTCCCCGTCCAGGCCCGAACCGGGGTCCTGACACACCCCCCCCCGCGGTGCTGCGCAGCCGTGGACGGTCCACACGCCCCCCTGGGCCTCGGTGGGGTGCCGGTGGGTCTGGATGGGGAGCGTGACTCACAGGCTGGTGTGGGGAAGGTCACGAGCCATGCGCACTATGCCTCCCCCTCCCCCATTTCCACATTCCGGATATAACTGCCCTTCTGCATCCTGGGAGGCTGAGCCCCGCCCGTGGCATCTCCAGCTCTGGGCCTGTGGGTCACATCTGCAGCTGACCAGCGGAGGAGCTCACAGGAGAGTGAGGGGTAGGGAGGAGCGAGGCCGAGCGTCTGTCCCTGCTTGGGTTGCTGTGTGTCTGTATCTCTGTCCCAGCTCTTAATGACTTTGGGGAGACCCGTGCAGCACCCCGCTCCCGCAGGGCCCTGTCTGTGCTCTCTCACTTCTTCTAGCGAAGAGGCTGTCCCCTGCTCTTATCTCCAGGGACTCAGCCTCAGCCATCTCTTTGAACCATTGATGTCTGACTCTTGCTTCTTGAGCCTTAGAGTCACTACATGTAAGGGAAGACAACTAGCCATTTGTGATTATTACAGGCTTAAACACGCCTACATGTGCTCAAACACGTTCAAATAGATGCAAGCGTTTCAAGAAAAAAATGGCATCATCTCAGGATACCTGGTTGAAATGGATGACTGCTGCTCCTGGATTCTATTTTTTTATGTGTCTTTATTGAACACAAAGGTATTCTCTTACTCTAAGGTTAGAGTTGAGGATCGCCTCCCCCCCCCAACCCCCGTCCTCAATTTGCTGTTTCCTGCCATTCCAACTCTCTTCCGTAGCAGAAGGGTCTGGTTCGGAGCCCCGTGAGGCGTCCAGACATCATGGATCTTGCTTTTCCGGCAGCCTTTGTTCAGTGTCACGTCCCCGGCGCTGGCTCCGTTTGTAGGTGTCATTCAGCCTCTGAACCTGGCAGGTGTGCTCTAGGCATGCCGTCTCTTCTTGTCTTTGCCGTTGACCAGGGTGTACAGATTTAAACAGCTCAACATGTTACCGGTGTTCTCTTTGGTCACTTGAATTAAGCTGTTGTTTGTCAGGCCTGCCTCCGTGAGACCCCCTGCCCGCCTCTGGCATGGTTCACAGGGCACGCGAGGAGGGAGCTCCGAGGCTCCGTGCAGCCCCTGCGTCCTGTCAGAAGGTCAGCCGACACGCTACGTACTCTGGCTGCCGTCTCGTCACCGTACTTGATTCTTTTGATCCTTGAGAATATCCAGGCTGTGGCCATTTGGGGACGGCTGCTTTGTTGCTTGGCATGTCCTCGTGATTCTTTAATTCTGGATGTGATTTTCCAGGCCCATCTGGACCTTTCCTGCCCCAGGCCAGCGGGCCACCCAGTTGCTTTTCGTGGATAGTGGTCTTTAGACACCACATCTCCAGGCTGCATGTGATCATTACCGTTAGATGCTGCAGGAAGAGCCTGCGCACCAGTCCTCATCTAAATGTGAGTGGGAGGGTGCGATGACCCAGTGGCCGGGGCTGGGCATGCACACTGGGCCGTAGCAGTGAGAGCCACAGGAACATGGCAGCTCGAATCCAGTCGGAACTGGGAGAAGAGCCTTCCCAGAAGAGGGGTGCTAGCAAATGTGTTTCCGCTGAACGGGATCCCGGGGTGCCTGGCACAGCAAGAGGGTTGAAGAGGGCCGCGAAGAACAGCGTTGTCTCCACGGACGCTGCCCTTCCTGAGAGCAGCCCGTGGCTGGTCATCTGTGAGAGGCCTTGCCCACACGGACGCTGCCCTTCCTGAGAGCAGCCCGTGGCTGGTCATCTGTGAGAGGCCTTGCCCGCTCTTCTTTGAAGCTCTGCATCAGAGTTTCTCAATGCCCATGCTGGTGTCTGGTGGGACAGGGACCGGGTCTTGTGCAGGACAACTTGCCCGCAGCACGGACATCCTTCCCCCCCCCAGGCCTCAGTTACGACAACCAAAAATGTCTCCAGCTACAGCCAAATGTGCCCTGGGGGCGGTGCCTGGAGAACCGGGGCCCTGGATACTGCCCACTCTGTATAAAGAACTGGCCACATCCAAAGAGCCTTACGAACGTCTTACTCGGAAATAATTTCAGAGGTTCAGAAAAGTTGCAGAAGAAAATAGCATAGACGTGTGTATGCTTTTCACCCTCTTCCCCCCAGATTAGCAGGTGTTTGCTTTGTTTTTCTCATTCTCTGTGTTGTCTCTCTGCTAGTCTCTCTCTGTCTGTCAGTCATCCATCTGTCTAACCCATCTTAACTCTCTGTTTATCTGTCCTGTGTGAGAGTACAACTTTCTGGACTATTTATGAATAAGCTAAATGCATGTTATAAGGCAGGGTGGACTTTTGTCCAACCTGACAGTGGTCAAAATCAAGAAAATAATTACCATGGTACCATTACTTCTCTATTTGCTTTAGTCAGAGGTTGTCAGTTCTCGGTCAATGTCATTGATCACATTTTTCTTGGTTCAGCATCTGATCCAGGGTCTCCTCCTGTCCTTTGTGGTTCTGATGGAGGTTGATCAAGCCCTTCTGACTGGCTGAGTCCTGGGCTTGGCTGCTTTGTGTCCTGTGACATCTCAGTGACGCGTCAGGGCCATTCTGTCTGGAACGCGCCCTCGGTGGCCAGCAGACCTGCTTGTAGGGGGCCCCTGCTCCCTCTCCTGCCTCCCCCAGCCCTTCCTGCCTGCTCACTCTTCTTCCTGCCAAGCAGCTGAGGGACGCTGGGACAGGTGTCTGGCGTGGCCCGGGCCCTGCGTGGTCTCTGTGAGGATGCCCTGCCCCCTGCTGTCTAGAAAGCACCGCCCAGATGAGGCAGGGTTCCAACAGGACTCCGCAAAGGGAGAGCGCAGGGTCTCGGCCCTGCTGAGGAGGGCGGGTCTTTCCCACCGGTGGCCTCCATGGTCTGGCGTGCCTTCTTGCTGCCCCTTAAGTGAACAGATGCCTTCCCCCCATCTGGAGAAAATGTTCAGCCATGCTGAGCGCACGTGTGTACAAACACTTGTACACTTGCAGGCACGCGCACACACTCATAAACCCACGCATGCACACTCTGACTGGTGCCCTCCCCCCCAGCCCCCGCTCATTTGGAAGAATATTCCAGAAAATAGGATATGTACTCAAGAGGTATGTTTACATTTCCCATCTCCCAACACGGAAAATTACAAGTAATGTTCAAATCAATGTTCTCAAATGTTCCGCCCAGCCTGGGTGATGCTCAGTGATGTCTGCCGGGTCTGCCTGTCACACGCACTAAGTCAGAAGACTTAGGAACAGTCTTTCTCGTCTTCAAATCTTTACTTTTAATTTGAGCTTTGCCCTAAGCCATCATTTCCATGAAGCTTGCTGCTTTACATATTAATTTACACCCCCCCCCCAAAGCATCAAGATAAACACATAACTGATAACATATTTGAAGCCCTTCGGCCTTCCACGCAGAATTATCTCCTGCTGTGCACTCGGGTAAGCCCTGGCCCAGGGCCCAGGTGCAGATGGGACTGGCAGATCTGATATCAGACACTTTTCCCCCATAATTTGAATCTCCAGATTGGGTCCTCTGCTAGAACTTCGAAGGCAGGTTTCCAGGAAAGATGGGAAAATGGTTTCCTGGAATTCTGAATGGGTAGGGCTGGGCCATAAGCTCCGTGGCAGAATGTTGGACAAGGCCCTAGGGCTCCTCTGCACAAATACGCAGATGATACCTATGTGTGCGTTATAGATCAGAAGGAAGGGTGGTAGGAAGGAAGATAGACAAACCGGAGGATAGGCAGATGATAGATTGATAGATATAGACAGACAGGCACTAAAGGGAGTTCTAAGAGGTTGATATGAAGACAGAGGGGACCCACGATGAATGAGTTGCCCGCGGGGAGTCTGCCCTGCCCCAGGGGTTTCTGTCCCCTTCCCATCCTCACCAGCCTACCACCAAATTGTTCTAGACAGTCAGACTTTAATCAATGAGTCAATCAGTCAACCTCAGGGAGCAGCCCTCGCTGGGCAGCAGACTTGTAATCCTCCTGTTTTGGTCTCCCACGGTCTAGGATTAAGGTATTTTACAACTCACCCTGCTGAGCTGTAAGTTCCTCAAGGGCACAGATTTTTTTTCTTTTTTTTTTGGTCGGTCGTGGGTCTTGAACTCTGGGCCTGGGCGCTGTCCCTCAGCTCTTCAGCTCAAGGCGAGCACTCTACCACTTGAGCTACAGCGCCACTTCCGGTTT
>NW_012267282.1:1890545-1898322 GCF_000151885.1 Dipodomys ordii | reverse complement strand
CACTTGAGCTACAGCGTCACTTCCGGTTTTCTGGTGGTTTATTGGAGATAGGAGTCTCACGGTCTCTCCTGCCCGGGCTGGCTTTGAACCGAGATCCTCAGATCTCAGCCTCCTGAGTAGATAGGATTACAGGCGTGAGCCACCGGCGCCCCAGCAAGGGCACAGATTTTTGTCTTCACTGAATATACTGAAACCCTTGTACCGAGGCCAATGCTAGGTACACAGCTGGCACTTTGTAATACCTGGAAAATTAGAAGAATTGTGAGGATGGTTACCAGTGAAACCAACTCCAGGTGAGTAGAATACAAGAGGAAGTCCATTCTGAGCACACGGCGTGGTGGGTCTGCACGTTGTTGCGTGTCTGAGCTTGTGTCCAGAGTACAATGGGAAGTCTTGCTTGGCAAGGGACCTTGCTCCTGGTGGGTGTGGAAGTCTGTATGCAAGAGTACAGGGTGGCTTTGTGTGGAGACCCAGGTTAAACCTAATTCCTGGATTGTTCTCAGTGAGCAAGGATTCCGATTAAAAGCTCCAGATCCAAACCACCGCTCTGGTCTCCCAGTATAAGCTTCCTTTTCCAGGCTTCCAGGTGATTTAGCTTCCTGATCAGGGAAGACCATTTCATGCACAGATTATTGTTGCTTATTCACAAATTTACACAAGAAGTTGGTGATGGCTCATAAAAGTCCTGAGGTAAACAGGTTTTGTGTGTTGTCTTTAATGAAAAATGTAAGCCCCGCCACTGTGAGTTTCTGATGATTAATTTTGCACCGCCAAATAAGGACACCTGGAAACACCCACTGATTTCTCTCTAGAGCTGGCACCACAGAGAATTTCAAAGAATGTGAGGACACTTCCTGTTGCCTTCTATTTGTACCATTGTCCCTGCTTCAATAAAGATTTCTTCCTTTTTCTTGTCTTTTCTTTTTATTGGCTAGGAGGTGAGAGGAAAAGCATGAACTTGTTTAATTTAGGAGAAGAAACATCTTTCTTTGGAGGTCTTCCTCTCCGCTCTCAGAAGTGGAGCCCACTTATAAGTCCTTGGGTCTCTCCTCTGTTCCTGGGCCGCTTGGGGCCAGCAGTAATTCTCCAACAGAAGAGACAGATATTCTCATGACAATCCAGCCTCCCCTGAAAGAAGCTGGAGCATCCCTTCCACGCACCTTCCCTGACACCTCCCTGGGTTTTAATTGCCGTGCTCTCCAAAGCACGGTTTGTATTAAATTATTCATGGTGGTGCAGTGTTTATGTGATCAGAGTAATTATTATAATTATGCATTGTGAATTTTCATAATTAATGACCTCACTCCGATTTCATTTGGCATGGAATATTTCCAAAGGAGTAATCAGATGATCGGGTCTCCTGGGGAATCAGAACGAAAGAAATGGCGGCCCCTCTTGGCTTTTGTAAAGTGGTAGAGCTCTTAGCCATTCACCTCAAGAAATGGGTTGCTGAGGCATCTCATTGAGAAGTGGGGGCGTGAGGTCCATCTCCGGAATACACCGGGGGCCTCTGAGGTCCCCCTCCAAATTTGCCACACTTGGCGCCACAAAGAGGTCTCGGGCGGAACAGCCTGGTGGGGCCGTGGGCCAGTCAGAGGGGACAGAGCACCCATTTCTTCTTGCGATGCTCAAACGCTGGGCTTCCAAAGCTACTACAAGCACCCAACACCACTTCGATGTGTGTGTCTCTAAGCTCACACCTTGGATGCTGTACTTCCCTCTGCCCACCCCTGTGCTCTGGGGTGTTCCAAGGAGTCCACACCTTTGGGTGTCAGAGCGCCAGGTTATACGTTCTGAAGCGGGTCTGGGAAGAGCAGAGGCACCTGGTCTTCCTCAGTGTCTCTCCTGCTGCTTCCCACGCTTCCTCACGCCCAGCCCCATTTGTCTCCTACGTTCACTGCAATAAATGTCTTCCAGAACATTTGCCTGAGGAGATAACCCCCAGGGTAGGTCTCACATTTATACCAGATGTTCCTGGCATTGGCCCTCCAGGTAGTACAATCGGGCTGCATTTGGCTGACTGATTCCCTCTGGCTTCCGTGGCAAGGAAATGCCATCAGGGCACCAACTTTAGAAGCGGGGCGATGGCCTGGTTCATCGGTACGGTGGCCTGTTGTTCCCTTTAATGGCCCTTGTCTGTCTGTGTACAGCATCCTGGGGACTGGCTTCATCTGAACTGCTGCTCTCATGGTTACAAGAAGGGTGTCTGTGGTATTCAGGGTACATGCCTGATTTCTTACGGGTGGAGGGAGGGACTGGCTGTGCTACCAAAGTCTTGCTGCCTTCCTGGTCTTCCTCCCGCACAAAGCCGTTCCTAGCCAACCCGTCATTAGAGAGCATGCTGGCTGAGCCCTAAAGGGATTAGCACAGCCTCCTGGTGCTGACTTCAATAAGTGTAAGTCTGTGAGGGGGATGAAGGGGGTGAAGAAGTCAGGGGAAGGAAGGGGAAGAATTAATGCTTTTTTATATATAGGCTCTTATGAAATTACTTTCAAACACGTTGGGTTTGCTGGATTTGTGGTGTTTTCTTCTACTAGGAACCAAAATAAATAGATAGAGAAGTGTGTTTGGTGCAGGTCACTGTGGGGCGCACTGGCCAGGGCTAGACTGGGTGAGTTTGCCATTCAGCCAGGTCTTCCCTCTCTTGTTTGTTTGTTTTCTTTCCCTCTAATTGTAATGCTTATGTATTTGTTTTGGCCCATTTGAACTTTCAGAATGCAGTTGTGGAAGGGTCTGTTCTCAGGGCCTGGGCCAGCCAACTCCCCACCCCCCCCAGCTCTGGCTTGAAGTGAGTCTTTGCAAACAGGATAAACAACTTCGGTGAAGGAGATAATGTGGTATCGACTGCTTGGCTCTGGTTAATTTTCTGTGATATGAACAAGGCAGGCGTCAGCCGGGTGTGAGGGACCCCTGTGGAGGGGGGGCAGAGGCTGCGAATATTATAGGTTTCTGAATTCTGAGGGGCCTTCGTTGCAGCCAGATTTATTTAAAGTCATAAATGGATTATTGGATTTTACCCCCTTGGTCATGCCTCTAGGTAATTTATGGCAGATCTCATGGTTCTGGGTCTCTAATAAGCCTCTCCCTCCCTGCGTAGTGACTGACTGGCCTTAATTAATGTGGAATCCTCCCCATTGTGGACCTCCTGCTGTGGAATCTGCCTGCAGATGCCAGCTGGGGGCTGAGCAGGACCGGCCTGAACAGAGAAGTTCAAGAAGTCGAGTTGTCTTCCGTTCTTAGCTACCCTTGCCCACTGCCCTTCTAGACCAATGACACATCACAATGACACATCAACAGAAATGCTCCTAGTAGATGGGGATTTTCTTTTAATATCCAGGTGAATTATTTTCCCTTCTCTTTCACACACACACACACACACACACACATGATTCCGTGAGAGACTACCCCCTGACTTGGTTTTAATATCAAACATGAATCCTTTACTCTGAACCCAAACAAACTCCTGACCAAACCCAACCATTGAAAACCAGTCATGGGCCCTGGCTCACCCGCCTGCAGTTCAAACTATAGCAGTACTTGGGGTCTGGGCAAGAAGGAGGAGTCCTATGAAATACGTATGTCTTGTGATGACCTCAATATTAGGTGCTGTGGGAAAAAAATAATGGCCCCTTGTTGGCAGCTGCTTGTTTTTCTGTACTCGATGTAGGACATGTTGTTCCTGCGTTTCCTTGAGAATGGAACTTTAACAATCAGCATTTTACCTGCTCTTTTTCTGCCCCAAACGGTGTTCGTAAGTTGCCCAGAGCATCTTTAAGAATGCACGAGATGGCCTTGCTGTGGCTCTGCCCGTTTCTGTCCTCCTAGGCTCTGGCTCCTCCCCATCCCCCCAGCCCCTCCTCCTCCCTCCTCATCCTCACCCTCCTCAGACACTGGTTTGTTGAACACACCAAATGCTCTTCTGACTGCAACTTGGCATTTTGTGTTCCATTCTGTTTGCATGTAGTTTGGATATTTTTCAAGACAATTGAAGATCCATAGGAAATTGCAAAAAAAGAAAAAGAGAAGTAGCACTGGGATTTGGTATTCCCTTGCCTTCTACCTCACAGCTTCTACTTCTCCACCACCACGCCATCTCCCGGCGGCTGGCGGTGCGTCTGCCTGTGCAGCTCTGTCCTCAGCCCTTTGGATCTGGGGGCGGGGGGCGGGAGATAGGGTCTCACGTAATTTTGCCCAGTCCAGCCTGGGATTGCGGGTGTGTACCACTGCCATGGGGTGCCCCAGACAAACGAGCGTCGAGGTGCTCTGTGGACAGATGGCGGAGGGAGAGCAGGGCTGGAGGGGGCATGGGGGGTGCTGGGAGACAGGGACACCGTGTGGAGCCCTTCCAGAGCGATGGTTACTGAAACACCCCTCCAGGCCCCCAGCAAAGCTGCCCCCCCTTCACATGATGGGCTGACTGGCAGAAGACGCAGGCCCTGGGCTGAACGGAGGTTCAGAGCCGGCCTGGGCCGCCCCAGGGCAGCACTCCGCCAGCACCCCTCCCGGCCCACAGTCCCAGGGCTTTGGGAGCAACTTCAGCCCCCAGAGCAACGGGGGCCCCGTTTCCAAGCAGGCGTTTGACTCTCAGCACATCAGTGATGGAGGAAAACGAGAGGAGAGAACTCGGAGGGTAGGATGAGCATCAGTCCCTTCCTGTCTGCCGGGACATGGCCGAGCCACGTGGGTTCGATCAGTCTCTCTTTCTCCAGGTATCCAGGTAAACGTCCTTCTAGCTCCCTGTGGTTTAAGCAGAAGGAACAGAATTACTTGTCAACAAGAAGATGGTGAGATGGTGTGTCCTCTGGAATACAGAATGTGTCAGTAGAACTCACCGAGTGGCTGGTGGGGTCTGCTCGGTGTCAGGCTGACTTGCACCTCCCTGGGAGGGGATTGGAGGAAGGGAGCAGCTGACGGGGGTCAGACGGGGCCTCCTCGCCCCAGGACAGCCTTCCTGGGAAGCCCTGTGTGAGACATCCCAGCCAGAGGAGAAAGGCCTCCTCTTCACAGGAGGAAGAGACTTCAGCGCCCAGTCATTCACATACCATCCCCTTGCTGGCATTTGCTGATGGCCACCCCTCCCCCACCTAGGGGCCCCAGAGCGCCCTCCCAACGTGTGTCTCTTGGTGCCGTGGTTGGGTGGCTTATTTTCCCCCCTCCCCTATTGGAAATTAAATTATCTGGGATGACGAAACCACAACTGTTGAGCAGTGGGCATTAGATGACATTTAAGCATCATTATCTTATGTAGTAATGGAAGAATTGGCTGGTGATTAAAAAGAAAACCTCTAAGCAGCAGCCATCGGGAGAGTTGCTCTTTGCAAATTGCCTGTTTTAAGAAGGTCCCCGAATCTATCCTGGGGTGGGCCTTGAATCTATCACCAGCTTCAGCGGCTCCCAGGCTCTGGAAGACCGTGGCCTGCGGCTGGCAGAGCTCCCAGTGGCTGGGCAGGGCTGGGCGGAGTCCACGGGGACAGAGTCTTGGGCTGGCAGCACCCTGGCGCTGCTGGTGCCCCGATGACGTGATGATCACAAGGTGACAGGTGTCCATTTGGGGGTTTGCTGGGAACCTGGTGGAGGCGTTCAGAATCTGTTCAGGGGTGCGGTTAGCCAGTTAGCCTGTGGGTCAAGGCAGAGCTGGGCGAGTCCTGTGTCTGTCCGCATCCTCTTCCAGCCAGTAGGCAGCTAGTTCCTCTGGGGGAGTCTATTCTCTCTACAGTGTTTGGAAATTTTTTTAAGTCATCTTAAAACACACATTGTTTTTTTGGGTTTTTTTTTTGCCCTCTGAAAAGAATGCTTTTTAAAGCATTCTTGTAATGTTGATTTCTGAAAGGCCAAAGGGGGGGTGTTCCGATTGCTGCCCGCGCTTCGAGGTGTTTGTGATGGAAGGGGTTCTGTCTGCTGTCTCTGTCTGGTTTCACTGTTCGGCTGTTTGAAGCCCTCAGGACAGGCACATGAAGGAAGGGATTTCGTCAACTTCTGCAGTGGCCCAACTGTCAATTAGATTACTGCTCAGGTTTGGAGGAAAAGGGAAAATGAAAGAATCAGTGATGATTCTCCAGAAATTAAATTACTACAGAGACGTGAGCGGGCAGGTGTGTGTGTGTGTGTGTGTGTGTGTGTGTGTGTGTTGGTAAGTTGACAATGGCGTGGGTAGAATCCGTGTGGCTAACTGCTGGGCCAATTGGAATTCTTTGTGGAAGCCTAGGCTGGCCCTGGGGGAGAGAGCTACTGGACGCCTCCCACCGTGGCTGGGCTGGGGAGGGGCCAGCTTTTCCTGGGTGTCTAGGATTGGGTCTCATTGGGAAGGGGTATTTACAGCTGGCTCTGGGGGAAGAATGGAGAGCAGCAGTCTTCTCCCCCCGAATCAGGGGGTACCAGGCGGGTAGAGAGGATGCCAGCCTATCACAACGTATGTGTCCCCCAACAGAGACCTGGTGTTTGTTTTAGGAACTCGGCAATATTTGAACAAAGATGTTCAGAACCGTCTGCTCATAAAACCATAAGCCCCAACTCTCTGGATTTGGAAAAAGCACAAGGCAAACGCACCCACGCTTTCCAGGGCCCCTATTTTAATGTACGTTATTACAGCTCAGAGTTGTTACGCCAGATGCATTTCTATCAGGTGGTACGAAAATGAGGCCAGAGACGTTCATCATCTGCTGTGACCCAGATGTATTATGAATTCCTTCATCCAGTTGTAATATAACTCTAAATTATTCCTCAAAGTCTATTAATAATTAAGAAAGGAAAAACGGTATTATCTCTTAATGGCATTTTGACTTTTCCGTGTCTTCTCGGGGTGCGTGTTCCCGGTGCGTGTCGCGCTGTGGCGGGGCGGCTCGGGCCCCAGCCCGGGGCTGCCCGTGACTCTGCACTTGGCTGGTGAGCCTTGGCGTGGTGTGTGCAAAGGGCCCCCACCTTCAGCACCTCCTCCAGGAGCCACGCCCCCCCCGTGGGCTCATTGTCCTTGTGAGATGGGGAGGGGGTGGCTCCAGGCTCTGGATCCCACAGGCTGTGTGAGATGGGGAGGGGGTGGCTCCAGGCTCTGGATCCCACAGGCTGGGGGCTCTGGTTCTGCACTCCAGAAGCAGTCACGTGACCCCAGCTCAGCCAATAGGAGTGTCTTATTCACCCACCTGAGTCTGGAGTTGGCTTAAGGGCTGGCAGGTGTTCAAAGCTGGGCCACTGAGAGCCACAGAATGACATTCTGGGGACGCTGGCGGCAACAGTTAAGAACATCGGGATTGTTCTTGGGTTGTGGGCCTTGGAGCTCGTAGCAGCCATCTTGCCTGAGACAGGCTCCTTCCCAGAGGCCGTCGCCCGCCGGGCCCCCCTGGGTCAGCCAGCTTGCAGTGGTGGGTCTCTTTGGGGACAGCTGTTCTGGGGCCTCCCTCAACAGAGCTTGGCTCTCCAGCACCCGGCCCCGGCCCATCGCCAGCCCAGTCCTTCCTGCCCGTGGAGGAGCTTCCTTGCTTGCTGGAAAGGTGGGGGGTGGGGAGCTGTATTGCTGAGGGAGGGGCTGGGGGGCACCATGGGTATCAGTGTGTGGAGGGAAGCCAGGGCCACCCAAAAAACTGGGGTACAAGCCTGCGGGGGAGGGGGTGTTGCAGGTCCCCAGGGGTCCTTGGGGAGGGCTCCAGCCTCCTTGGGAGATGACCCTCGGCCCCTGGAGGCAGCTGAGCCTTGCAGGACAGCAGGGCTGGGAGGAAAGGAGGGGACAAAGGGCGGAGGGGAGGAGGGGAGGAGGGGGGAAGAAGGGGAGGAGGAGGGGAGGAGG
>NW_012267282.1:1883642-1889525 GCF_000151885.1 Dipodomys ordii | reverse complement strand
GGGTGGCAGCCAGCCTTAGCAGGCTCACCCTGTGAGTGGGGGGGGCGAGGGCGGGGTGATGGGTGTCTTCCTAACGGCCTCCTGACTGGCCCACTGTACCTCTCCAGGGGAAGGAAGAGGGCCTCGGGGCTGGGGCAGAGAGCAGAGCGCACGAGCTCCCAGAGCTGCTCCCCAGGTGCTGCCTGTACGGTGGACGGTCCCCTTGCCCTGGACACCAAGGGCACGCTCAGCCGGGGAGGTCGACCCCTGACCCCCAGGACAGGCTCAGCCCGGGGAGGTCGACCCCTGACCCCCAGGACAGGCCCAGCCCGGGGAGGTCGACCCCTGACCCCCAGGACAGGCCCAGCCCGGGGAGGTCGACCCCTGACCCCCAGGACAGGCCCAGCCCGGGGAGGTTGACCCCTGACCCCCAGGACAGGCCCAGCCCGGGGAGGTTGACCCCTGACCCCCAGGACAGGCCCAGCCCGGGAGGTTGACACCCCCCCCTCCAGCCTGCCTCTGGGAACACAGCTGGAGGTTCTGTGTCTTTTTCCACACCGCATTCTCTCTGCCTTTCACATCTGAGGTCAAATCACTTCCTGTCTGTCTGTGGACTGAGCACAGAGAAGCCAGATGAGCAGTGAGGGATCACCAGCGACAGAATTGGGGTTTCAGGGCCTCTGCTTCCGTGCCCGTCTCTCTCCCATTCTGCCCGTGGCCTCGGACAATCAGACCCGATGCTAACCCTTACCCCAAAGGGGTCCATCTTCTTCTGGAGGCTGTAATTAGCCAGGTGTCATGGCAGGCCTTTTCTCTCTCTATTAACAATGATCGATGAGCGTTCCTGACGGAGCACCGCGTATCTGCTGGACTGAGCCGAAGCAGAAATGGCGTCTCTCAAAGAAGGGAACAGGCTCTGAGGTGGTGGACAGGGCAGCAGAGGCCCGTGAGTAACCCTGGCTAGTGGAGCTTCTGAGCAGGAATTGGTGAGGGGCTGCGTCTGCTCTCCAAGGTGGTCACGCAGCCCTGAGGCTGCCAGCAGAATGCCAGCAGAGTCAGCGTGGGGAGCGGCTGAGCGATCACCAGGAAGGCCGATGAGTGAGTGGCCCAGTGTGTGGGGACTTGTTTATTATATTTCTCCCTAAGAGAGCCTTCGGCGTTCCCACCAAGATAAGGGACCCTGCCCCTGGTTGGGGGCAAGCGATTCTCTCCGTGCTGTGAGCTGTCTGAGAACTTGATGAAATCCATCACTCACAGCTGAGAAGAAAGGGTGGGAAACCCTGGATGTGGCGGGGTCCCTGGGAGACACTTGAACTTGGAATCTATTTAATAGCTCTTGGCACGGAAAGCAAACAAGAGTCTCTGGGAGATCAAAGGACTTTTATCTTGCTCAGTGGAGAAATCTGTTACTTCAATCATTTATTGTTTGAGCCAAAAATATCCCTAGCGTGAGGGGAGAAGAGGAAAAAAAAAGGGAGAAATGTGTTGCCCATTTCTGTCTTTGTTGTGGATTTGAGCGTTTGCTTTTCAGGTGGTGTCTGAGCTCTGTAAGGAACGTTAACAAGAAAGAAATGGTGAAGGCGTGAATTAACAGTGACTCCCGGACCTTCTTACGGAGCTGTTCAAAGATAGGATGGAATGTGTCCTTGGCAGAAAGCTCCCTTGAAGACTGCTCAGTCTTTAAGGCTCTCCCGCGCCCACCACTGTGGGCTCCCAGTGCTCCCCGCAACTCACATCCCCCTTGGGCCACAGAATTTGAGGCTCTACTGGGTCTCAGACCAATGTCTGGTGTCTTCCTACGAGCGCTTGGAGAGGCGGCAGAGGGATGAGCCGTGGTAGATCTACAGGCCAAGACGAGGAGACAAGACGCGGAGCCAGGCTCCGCCTCACAGCCTCCAGACCCGGACCCCATGGCTGCCGACTCCAGGCCCCCAGAACGGCGAGCAGATGAGCCCCGGGCTCTGAGGAGCGCACTTCATGCACTGTGACGGTAGCGCAGGTGACTGTAGACGATCACTCACAGTGCTGGCGTCCTGGCTGCAGCCACTCGACACGGAGCTACACTCGCAAGAGACAAACCGTTGTGCACGGAGGCTTACAAGGAGGAACGTTAAGCCCGGTCACACACGCCCCGGAGTCTGCTGAGGGTACCACGATGTCTCAATTAGCATGGGCAATCCAGAAGGTTCTTCCAAGTACCCGGATGACCATACAGGCCAGTGGCCTGTCACTTCAGAGATGGATACCCCGGAATGAGGGCCGGTGGGAGTGGAATTCAAAGCTCGAGGAACTTCATGGGCACCGAGGCCAGTGTGGCCACATTGAAGGCTGCAAGGGAGAAAGAGGAGGAGCGAGGTTGCTGGTCCAGAAGGCAGAGAAACTTGAGGGCCAGGGACAGACAGGGAGGTGGAAGCCAGGGTACCGTGCCAGGAAGGCCAGGAGACGGTCTCCTCGGGTGACCCTGGCTGATGGTGTGCCCTGTTTGCTCCATTCGCCCCCGCCGCACCATTGGCCGGCATGTCGGATCCATCCTCTTCCCGCAGGCGAGGAGGCGGGCCCAGAGGGGAGCAGGCTGGGAGGCCCTGAGCGTTTGCATCCGGGGCATGGCAGGACTGACTCAGACTCTGAAACATGGAAAGTGTTGGTTGTGTTTTTCTTCTTGTGTTTTCATTCTTGACATTTTAATGTCGCATCACTCAGACTGGGTTACGTTTTGTGTTTCATCGTTGCTGTTGTCGGGGCTCAGGTGTGTCAGTCCTCATTCGGCGACACGCTCTCTTCCTGGATCGGGAAGAGCTCTCTTGTCTTTATGCAGATATGTAGTTAGCTGTTGTTGGGTTTTTTTCAATAATAGAATTAGCACCTGTGAACCCATCATCGAGAACAAAGGCTGGGCAGCCCGTTCAGTTGACCTCAAGGTTTTGAATAGCATCCACTCATACATATTTTAAAATGCAGTCGCATGGGGGCTTTGTTTTCTTTTTCTCCTGTCTTTGTTCAGTAACCAGGTCTGCTCCAGACATGTCTCTGATGTCAGGGAGGCCTTTTCCCAGCTCAGGTCAGAGCACCCCATCATCTTCTGGGCAGATTTGCCTCTTCTCCACCGACCTGCCCCCAATCCTGGCCCATAGCTCATCTTTTGTTTTCCTGATCAAAACTTTCTCCCTTCTTAACTGTTTTCTTTCAGGAACAAAGCCAGGAGCTCTTGGGCTGCCCTGTGATTATATAATTAAAAGAAATAAGAACAGACGTTCAGGCAACTCAACGGATAACAGATGTTCAAGCTAGAAACATTTATTAAGTGTTTAGGGGTCGTAAAGACGGTACCTAGTGCTCAGAAATTAAAAAAAAAAACATGAGTGGGGGAATTTGGCAAAATGTTATCTGCAGAAACCAATAGACCAACCAACAAAAGAGAAGCTAATTTTATAGTAAGTTCGATGTACTTTGTATTTCTTTCCTATGTCTTTCACATAATCCCCGCAGGGATTGTGACGGAGGGCATTTTCTGAGGAGACTGAGAGGGTCGCAAAGCAGCAGGTAGCAGAGATCTTGTGGTGTACAGCGTGTGTCGCTTCGTGTGTGCAAGCACCGTTTCCAAGGACCTGAGAGGCACCAGCTTGTGGCTAGGCTTCCGGGAGGTGATGGAGAGGGAGGGAAATGAGGACTGAGCTCTGAATCTCCAGCAGAGTGAGCCGAAACCCACCATCTGGAGAAAATTCTACACTTGACTCGTGTTTGAAGACAAATTCTGGGAGGGCCAATCTTGCGTTTTCCTTTTCAGTTTCATGGCACTGCGAATGGCTCTTTGATCCATCATTAAAACAGCAACAACCTA
This sequence comes from Dipodomys ordii, assembly GCF_000151885.1. Classification (NCBI taxonomy): domain Eukaryota; kingdom Metazoa; phylum Chordata; class Mammalia; order Rodentia; family Heteromyidae; genus Dipodomys; species Dipodomys ordii. Next base: position 1,885,708 of record NW_012267282.1, on the reverse strand, counting down.
ACAAAACAACAACAACCCAACAAGTTTCTAGCCCCTCGGGTTCCGAGAAGCAAGTGCCGGAGAAGTTAGGCTGCTCGCATTTTTCTGCCTTTGTGTGTGTATCCAGCCTACTGGCGAAGTGCCCATAGGATCATTTTGTGTACTTAGGGATAAGTAAAAACACACACTCCCTTGAGGAATAATTCAACTTTTGCCAAAGGCTTTTGTGTAGGAACAGCAAGGGTCTTATGCTGAATGACATCCGTACAACTTCAAGAGTTAATTGCGTTCTTAATTACAGCCATGTATTGAATTAGGGAGCCATCATCTATAATTGAAACCCTGCTGATATCATGTCTGTTGCCAGCTAATTGCACCTCATCTTTTACTAAACTTTAAATAAAAGCTAGTATTCCATTTGTCTCGGCTTTCATTAATTGACTGGCGGGAGCGCAATTGGGGGTTCCAATCGATAGATTGGTTATGGTGAAGTGATCGGTGGTGAGATGAGTTCCTTGCCGGGGCAGTGGGGCAGAGGCCCGCAGTGGGGCAGGGGCCCGCAGTGGGGCAGGGGCCGGCAGTGGGGCAGGGGCCCGCAGTGGGGCAGGGGCCGGCAGTGGGGCAGGGGCCCGCAGTGGGGCAGGGGCCCGCAGCAGGGAAGTGCCGCACAGGAAGCGGTGTCTCTGGTGATCAGAAGGATCAGCCCTGAGTGGAACCCCTTCTCGCCATGGCCCGTGGTGGACCGCTTCTCCCTGGGGCTTCGGTGCCGCCATCTCAGATGTGGGAGTTGGAAGGGGCTGCTCGGAAATCCTGTCCTGGTGACTTAGGGTAAGGCGCTTGGGTCTGTGCGAGGACGGAGATGTGATGCCGGTCATCAGTCAGCCCGCTTAGGGTTCGAAGGAATGGTTCTCTGTGAGGTGTAACTCATTGGCAGCCAGCAACAGAGACGGAGATCCACAGAACAGGAGGAATTACAGAAATCAGACGGGTGGGGACCAGTCACATGCAGGCCCCAGCACGCCCCGCTGGTCCAGGGAAGAGGATTATAAATAGTGTGGTCCAAGGGATGCTGAGATGATACCAGCTGTGTCTGCTCCCAGCCCTACCTCATTCCGCTCAGTGTTCAGAATCCTCGGAGAGAGGATGGCCAGGATTGGCTCCTCGCTGCTGTTCTGGCTGAGAGAAAGGCGGGGAGAGAAAGAATCTGGTGCTGTAGCCAGGAGGCCTGAATACCTGGCTGCTGTAACCAAACGAACAGGCTCAAATATTCGGCAGCCCAAATTTTGTCCTTCCCTGTGGCGAGTCTTCTTGAGCAAACCTGTGATGTGTCTTGACTCTTGTTCCTGAGAAGGTCCTACTTTGCATGAGACCATGGACTGTTCCAAGTGATTATATATATGTATGTATGTATGTATGTATGTGTGTGTATCTATCTATCTATATATTTATATATATATATATATATATATATATCATTAGAAGGATTATGGATCTCAACGACATTAAAAAAGAAAGAAAGAAAAAAACCTTTCTTTAATCATTTTGCCTAATAGTCTAAGATACAGCCTGTCCGTAAAAGTGGTCAGATAGGCAGACTTCTGTCTTCTGATGTTGGGTTTTTTTTTTTTTTTTTTAGTTTTCTGTTGTTGTTTCAAAGTATGTTTTTCTTGGATGAACTGCCCTTGTCATAAAATCAATTTGTTTTATTTCACTCTCGCAGCCGCAGTGAAAGATGAGATGAAGTGAGACTCTGTCTTTACATCCCATGCTTACTGGTCTGTCTTTCACAGAGCTGTGTGAGGCAGTGCTGTTTTACTGTGCGGGAAGGTTGTCTTTGTCTTCAGTTATTTGTTGTGCCAAAAATACATGGGATTTTTACTTCTTTTCTCTGGCTCTGCCGGCCCTCATCTGTCATTGAAGGTCTAGCTCGCAGCCGCACGTGCACAGATGGAGATGTTACTGTCGAATGATAAAAGGTTGCCAAGATCTCCATCCGTGTGCACTGGACTGTGGGCATGCATCCTTGCTCTCTCCTCCGTGTGCACTGGACTGTGGGCATGCATCCTTGCTCTCTCCTCCGTGTGCAC
>NW_012267282.1:1877541-1883592 GCF_000151885.1 Dipodomys ordii | reverse complement strand
ATCCTTGCTCTCTCCTCCGTGTGCACTGGACTGTGGGCATGCATCCTTGCTCTCTCCTCCGTGTGCACTGGACTGTGGGCATGCATCCTTGCTCTGGGGGTGCGCCAGTTAGGGTGCTTTGGTTTCCTGTAGAAGAAACTGATCAGGGCTGAACTGAGCAAAACAAAGCTGTCAGACATCTCCTGAGGATCTGCAAGGCTTGGGTTGGACCAGACGAGGGAGAGAGGAACCAAGCTAACATCTGCAGCTAGGGCATGCTGTTCAATGTGTCATCCATTGCCGTTCCTGCCATTTCCTTCTGAATAAAAAGAGGGCAAGAATACGAGGAAATGATTTAAAACCCTGCTGTACATCCGAGCTGTGGAATACAACTCAGCCACAAAAAGGAACAAGCTATTGATGCATGCAATAACCTGGAAGGTTCTTTAAGAAAATATGCTGAGTGATAAACCAGTCTCTAAGATGACATGTTTTTTGATTACACATAAATCTCATTTTGGCTTTTGACCCAATCCTGGAGCTTGAACTCTGGCCTGGGTGTTGTTCCTATGTTTCTTTTGTTCAAAGCTAACACTCTAACACTTGAGCCCCAGTTTTACTTCTGCCTTCTTTTGGGGAGGTGGGTAGCTTATTGGAGATAAGAGTCTCACGGACTTTCCCACTCATCCTGGCTTCAAACCATGATCCTCAGATCTCAGCCACCTGGGTAGTGAGGATTAGAGGTGTGAGCACTCGTGCCTGGCTTAAATCGCATTTTTGAAGACATACTATTTTAGGTGTGGAGAACAGACTAGTGAAAGCCAGAGGTTAAGAAAAGGAGAGGGTGTCGGGGCAGGGGGTGAGTGCCATTACCAAGAGATAACCGTAGGAGTCCTGACCCAGATGGACCCCTGAGCTTGGGTACATATGGTAACAGGTACCAACTTTGCCTCTGATGGACTTTTACCAAACAGAACACACACATGCACACAGGTGCATGCACGTACATACACACATGTACACACACACACACAGAGCATAAGGAAAACCTTGGGCATCAATGTTCATACTGTGCTTTGCAAGGTGTTAATGTTGGAGAAAAGTGGATAAAGAGTTCACAGATCTTTCTGCATTCCTTCTTATGACTGCATCTCAATAAACTGGCCAAAGCATAAAAGGCATTCTAAGAGAGCAGCTTCGAGGCTGTATCTATTTCCTAGGAAAATAAATTCTGCAAGATATCTACTTCCAAAAGACAGAGGAGATGATGCGGCAGAAGAATATTCACAGATTTCCCTACCACATGTGGATCTTTATTCACCTTAGGAAACAGAGAGTATGGCTCCAAGGCAGTCATGGTAATATTTCCAACCTCATGCACTTTTCTGGAATCTTGCCACTCCCCAGTGAGAGATGAGAGTCATTTCCAGTCCTGAACTGAGAAGGCCTGGGCTCTCCTGAGTACCAGCACATGTTCTGATGCTGTGGTGCCTGGAAGATGGTGTAGCTTCTCTGTCTCCCTGGGAACACAGCCTCCATACTGTGAGGAAGCTCAAGCTATGTTGGGCAGCCGCATGGAAGCGCACTTACTGGTATTGCAGCTGGCAAGGCAGCCTTTCCCCTCTGAGGCCTCTGAGCCTGTCCGGCCGACAGCTGACGTCATGTGTGACTGAGTCACAGTGCGGTGGGCTGGGTCTGCCCACATCACAGAATCACCAGCACAGAAGGGGTTTATCCCAGAAATGTTTGGGATGGTTTTGTAACACAGCAGCATCTAACTGCGCCAGGCTTCTCCCCAAGCACTACATGCGGGAAGGACGAGAAAAGTCCCGATGAGGTGACAGTGCATGGCTAGAAGTGACGTACGGCTGCCTTCGGGCGCATTGGCCAATCTCATCTATTTTATTCACTTGCCATTCTGAAGGCCTCGCTTTGGGGATCTCAGAGACCAGGAGAAATCACTCCCAGGAGATGTAATGGGTGACTGTTTATTTAACATTCGAGGCGTCCAGTGTTTCACCCTGGTGCTCCCTGCATATGGAGGAAGAGATACCCACTGAAGTGATGGGCGGGAGGCGTAGATGCGGGAAGTTGGATACGCAGCATTACCATAAAGCAGGGCCCACCTGCTCTTCCTGCAGCGATTGCCTTGTGCCTGCCCTGCCCTGGGGAAGCAGATGTGACCAGAAGCAAGGTGTAGAAAGCCCTGCTTTAAGAATTTTGTACCCGGTGGATGGAGACAGCAGGATGTACGCAAGCATGCAAACAGCTAAAATCCATCTTTTGGATGGAGGATTCATGGAGAGCATCCTGGGAGAAAACTTGAAGAAAAATGCAGGGTTTATGTGCCAACTCCAGGAGAAGCATTTCAACGTGATCCTGTCTCCATTCAGGGGAGAATGAGCAGGAGCCAGAGAAACGATCAGTAAAAAGCAGCCGAGTTTCCTGAGCCTCGACCTAGTGGAGACAGGTAAGAGTCAGGGTCTGCTCACCAAAGGTGGGCTCAGGCCTCCCGACCTGGGAGAGAGACAGACCCTGGACTCAGAGGGAGATCACCAGGTGTGACAAAGCAGGAATTTCAGCTAGAGAATATTCACAAACTGCGGTCCAAGGAGGAAGCCCGGATGTTCATCTTCTCTTTACAGCTTCTCTGGTTGAGGATTGGCTGTCTTTTATTGTTAATATAAAAATCAATATAGCAGCAGACGAGTCTTTGCTGGGATAATGCTCGCTCCTTGCAACGGGCACGGGGGATTAGATTGCTGATGGATGTGCCTCTGCTGCCTGCCCGGCACTTGAAGGAATCTGTGAGGTTTGCCAATAAGCACAGTAACAGCGTGTGGATCAGGGATCAGCGTGAGGCCCAAGCTGTGGGAGAAAACGCAATTCCCTGGCAAGGCACAGCTCTGGAGGGAGCCGGATTGCCTGGGGCACATGCCCAGCCACGCCACGCCCTGGGCCTGGGCCTGGGCCGGCAGCTGCCAGAGAAAGCGCTGGGACCTAGAAGGGAGATAGCGGACCTTAAGAAGAGAGGGGGCAAGGAGAGAAATGGGAGGGAGGGAACCGATACCCACAAGGAATAAGGCCATGGGCAGCTCTGAGGAAATGTCTTCTCTAGGCTCTTGGTTAAAATACAGACCTGTGACTGTAAGAACACAGCACATTCGCATTTTCCCTGGAAGCTGAGCTCCACACGGAAATTCACTGTGAACCTGCAGCCTGCCCGGAGGGTCACCGTGGGGTCCCTGTGGAGCCGCGGGGCCCAGAGCCTGTCTCCGGCCTTCATTGCTAAGAAAGCTGAGCAGATCTGAGTGCTAGTCATAAGCCAGGGACTTGCATAGGGTCGTATTTGTTGAGAGTCTAATACTAATACCTGCAAGCATGAGTTGAAGGTGTTGGGGATGTAGCTCTGGGGTGGAGCACCTGTGCTCAGTGAATACAAGAAGCAAGGCTCCACCCCCCAGCCTGGAAAACTGATTACTCAATTTGGAAGCCAGACCTGGGTGGAATCAGCTTCCTGTTCAGGAAGCTGAGATCTGAGGATGACAGCTGGAAGCCAGCATAGGCAGAAAACTCTGTGTGATTCTTATCTCCAATTAACCAAACAAAAATTGGAAGTGGAGCTGTGGCTCAAGTGGTAGAACACCAGCCTTGTATGAAAAAGTTAAGGGAGACTTCCCTGTGCACGTCCGCGCGCGCGCATGCACACACACACACAGACACACACAGACACACACAGACACACACACACACACACAAATGGAAGGGAGGGAGGGAGGGACTGAGAAGGGGGGGGAAGAAAGGGAAGGAAGGAGATCAGATTAAGGAGTGTCAGGTCCTACCCACCAGAGGACAAATCAGTCTTTGCCCAAGGAAGGAGACACAGAAGAGGTGCTTCACTGGCCTCTTTCCCAGAAGAGCGGTCTGGAAGCAACGCAGAGAGGCCAAAGCATACATCACACATTTACTTTCTCCAGAGCCTCATTACTCCATTTTGTCCTTTTCCCCCTCAAAAAACAGTAAAACAGCAGCTGGGAACGAATTGTATTTTCAATAACGCATAGTCTAGTTCGCGTTTCTCCCCCCAGTCCTCTTCCTCCTTCTCTTGGTTAATTCTGAGGCGCTGGTGATGGGCTGTGTTAGGGAGGGGTGAGGAGAGTCTGGCCCTCGTCCCCTTTGCTTCTGCTTCTCTGGAGCCCTTTGCCACGCGTCAGATTGCATCACGAGGCCGGGAATGGCGCCCTCCCTCCTCCCTCTCAGTCATCCTGCACACATATCTGAGCTGAGCTGGGGAGTGTGTGTGTTGTGGGCAGTCCGTGACCCGGGGCCACGGAGAGGAGGAGATGAGATGGGAAAGGACAAGCATCCAGGCAAATACGGCTGTGAGCAAAGTTGTGGGTCAGAGGAGAAGGACTTGACTTTACTTTTAAAACCGCTCGGAAGCTTCCGGAGCAGCCAGACCCTCGCCCACGGCTGTTCTTGACGTGACTGCTGAGCACAAGGCTGGCGTGGAGAGAGCCGGTGGGGCGCATGGGTCTCCAGCGGGAGGCACCGGTGGCTGACGGGTCAGAGTGGGTGGTGGGGGTCAGCACGGCACGTGAGCTGACGCAGTGAGGGACCCAGACCCTAACACCACGCGACGTGGACCAGCCATAGGGGTCGTTGCCGGCATCACCTGCTCACCCCAAGGCAGACATCCGCCCCAGGCTGGCTGGGGTACGCCCCCGGGCCCCGCCCACTCTGCTTCTCTTCTGCTCCGCCTGCCCCCGGCGTCCTGGGACTCTGGTGGCTGCTTCCCTGTGTCACGGATTTCTGCTTTCCTCAGACTCGTCAGGGCAGAAGCAGCAATGCCCCTCCAGTGGCCTCTCCACCTGTGTCAGGCGCCCCAGGCTGAGGAGGGGCTGTGGCAACCCTGAGTCTCCTCTCAGAAATGTCGGGAAGTGGCGCTATGGTTCATCGTGGTAGAGCACTAGCCTTGAGCACAGAGAGGCTCAGGGATAACACCCAGGTTCTGAGTTCAAGCCCCAGGACTGGCAAAAAAAAAAAAAAGCCAAGGTCGTAATTCACTCTTAAAGACTAACACAGTTGAACTTGGGAATTAGTACAGAGATAAAACTGAAATATTAACATGGCTAGATGTTTTTTTCTCTGTTTAAAAACAAACAAAACAGAACCAAAACCAAGTTTGCTTTACTACTCTGACCTCAGCACACTGCCAGGGAGTGTGGGGAATGGGCAGTGGTGGGAAGGATGGAGCGTGGCTGCCAGCCAGTGACATCAGAGACACACATTCTCCCCCCCCCAGCTGGGGGAGGGGCGGGGGCTGGGGAGGGGCGGGGGCTGGGGAGGGGCAGGGGCGGGGCAGGGGAGCCGTGCCTGGGGGCTGGAGGATTCACTCCACTGGCTTGTGAAAATATTACTTCCTAGTGAGCAAAAGTCTGAAAGTCTTGTTCCCAAGGCGTCAAGTCTAGGAGGCGTGATGTCCTGTGGTTTCCTTTATTCTCCTGGGCTGTGGGGAGGGGAGATGGTGTTGGTGAGACACTGCCGTGGGGGGGGGGGGCATGCAGAGCTTGGCCAGCGGGAGCCCTGGGCTTCCGATATCTCCTGCTGTTTCTGTACTGCAGCCTGGAGGGCTGGGGTGGGGGTGGAGACAGCATACATACCTCATGGTCTCATGGAAGCCACCTCCCAAGATGTCCAGCAGCTACAACTAATGAGAAAGAACTACTCGCAGGTCTGCAGACACACATGCACACAGCGTGTACTCGACACACGTGCGCGCGTGCGCACACACACACACACACAACTACAAACCACGCAGACACCAGGCTGGTCGAGACCTGGACGCAGACCCACCCAAGTCGGAGGCCGACATCTGGTTGAACTGACTGTGATTTGAGTTTCCTCTCTGCCAAGGGCTCCCCATAGCCAGCAGTGAGCTCCTGACCTGAACTGGAGGCTTTATGATCCCACTCCTGCGGGTCAGCGTGAAGAAGTTCATTTCATAGTGCAGCTCTGCGTTCTTGTGGAAGTCCTCCTCCTGCCTCCCCCCTCCTCCCCCCTCCTCCCTCC
>NW_012267282.1:1868048-1877491 GCF_000151885.1 Dipodomys ordii | reverse complement strand
CCTCCTCCTCCCTCCTCCCCCCTCCTCCTCCCCCTCCCTCTTCCTCCCTCTTCCTCTCTCCTCCCTCCCTTCTGTGCCTCCCGTCCCCACACAGTGCCCACAGTGGAAGATGGCTTCTTTCAGCAGGAAATAGAACCTACCGGGCCAATCAAGGTCAGATTTTAAAGACAGCTTTGGGAAGCGTCAGACTTTCATAGGTATGCCTTAAGAACAAAGCGAGATGGCCTATGAAGACATAGCAATTTAAAAGCAAAATAATAGCATAAAGTAGCACTCACCACAAAATTACAGGCATTAAAATCTCGTGTTTGTGTGGGGCACTGGTGGCTCATGCCTGGGATCCTCACCACTTAGGAGGGGAAGATCTGAGGATCAAGGTTTGAGGCCAGCCCAGGCAGACAAATCCAAGAGACTACACAGTTCCAATTTACCAGCCAAAACCCAGATGTGGCTTAAGTGGTAGAGTACCAGCTTTGAGCAAAAAGGCCAGGGAAGAAAACAGGAGGCCCTGAGTTCAAGCCTCAATACCAGTGCGTGCACGTGCGCACGCGCGCACACACACAGACACACAGACACACACAGAGGCCTGCCAATGACTTTCCATGTTAATTTCAGATCTTTTGCTTTTATTAAAGAAGAAGGCAGCATTACTGATAAAGCTGAACTGCTCCTTGAACCTTCACAGCACACGGCCCTTCTTCCCGCGACCCTGGTTAGTTACTTTTGTCCTGTGCATCTCTGGGACCCTCTTCTCTTCCTCCTCCGCCCCGCAGTCTCTTCCCTCCTCCCTTTACTCTCTATCTGCCTGTCAATCATGAACGTGTGTGGTGTTAATTTTCCCACAGTACATCTTTGGATGCATTTTAGTAGTAGCCGGTACCTCCCCACAGAGCAGCAGCGTTTCCAGTTGGTTTCAGTGACCACAGAGGCCAGCGAGATCCTCCTGTGATTTTCTCTGGATGGCATTTTTATGTGGGGGGGGGGATGGTTGTGGACTGTAGCTCTGATACTTGGGGGGCCGGGGAGGTCTAGCTCACGCGCATATTTACACTTCTAAGACCCCTGCAGCCCTTCCCATTCTTGGAGGCTGACATTTTCCTGACGTTGGGAAAGCTGCTGCTTCGCCCAGCCCGGGTGGGAGGCTGTCTCCCATCAAGGCCACGTGGCTTTGGTGACAGGACTGCAGCCAGGGAGGCGACAGGAAAGAGGGCAGGAGCGAGCATGTGTGTCCTGTGTGTCTTTATCCGGCCCTCCGGCTGGCTGGCCGTCCCCACCCCAGCATCCTCCTCAGAGCCGCGTCGGGCTTCAGTCTCAAAATTGTCACCAGCTCTTCCCCGGCAGGCTTCCTCTCCCGTCTCCCCCGCCTTCCCCCCAGCTGCAAGCCGCAGTGGTTTTCTCAGAAGTGATAGACCGTATAATTCTCACATGTCAAGGTTCCAAGCTGAAGCCCTCTGGCACTGCCTCGGACTTTCTTCAAGGATTAAAAAGCAAAGGTCGCTTCTCTCCCCAGCAGCAGCCCCCCCCCCTCGGTGCCCACACCTGTCACCCCAGCCTCCCCCAGGCTGTGAGCAGGTGCTGGCCCCCGGAGGGAGGGCCGTCCTGGGCACCCGCTGGAAGCCAGCAGGCAGCCGGGTGCACATCTGTCCTGACGTCTCCACAAGGAGACCACGTCTTCCCTGCCGCCCCCGAGGAGCCGCTGCGGCCTGGGCTCCTGGGGACAGCGCCCCCCTTCTGGGCGGCTAAGAGATCCTGGAACTGGCTGGCCAGCTCAGGAAACAGGAAAGCGCCTGTTGCCACGCTTGGAATGAGTCAGGTTTACCTCGTCGCACACTTGTGTGTGTGAGTGGGAGTGTGTGTGGGCGTGTGTGGGCGTGTGCCGCATGGGGTGTTGTCGGCGCTGTGGTGCTGCTTCCTGTGTTGAATTGTGTCTTCGGCGTGTGCGCTGTGAGAGGCTGCTGCGTGTGTGCAGGGGTGGCATTTATGTTCATGTGTCTGTACGAGCGTTGTATGTGTGTGCATGCAGGAGAGAGTGTGGAAGTCACACACATTTGGACCAGGGGAGTGGCTCAGTGGTAAAGAGCACCTTGGTAGTAAGTGTGAGGCTGTGAGTTCAAATCCCAGTACCGCCACTAGAGAGGAAGCAGTTACGCATCGTGGCCTATCATGGACTCGTAGGCTTCCATCCTTGTACTGAACAAGGCTGGTGTGTGAAATGAGACAGCATTCATTCCTAGCTCATCCGCCTCCACTCTCCCCGTAGCCGCTCAAGATGGGCCCGGGCTGGCTCTGTACTGGAGGGAAGGTGGAGGCCATAAGTTGTGTCAGGGACTTGCGGTAAAGGGAGAGGGCAGGCCTCCTCCCTGAAGCCCACGGCGCGGCCTTTGCTCCATCTCCATCCCATAGTATCGGGAGGCTGCTCAGAGAGGCCATGGGGGCCCCCAGCGCCCAGCAGGAAGGTCTGGGACTCCGGCCTAGGCACTGGCCGCGCTGTTGCAGGCTCTTAGTAGACAAGAGGACCCAGGACTAGCTCAGCCCCCCGCTTGGTTCTCTCTGTGACCCTAAAACCTTCCTTCTCTCAGAATTATGGTATTAGAAACACAGAGTACAGATATCCTCCAATATCTAATTGGTAATTATCCACAATATTTATCCCAGCTCATTATTAGATCAATGGGGGTAACAAGCCTTAGTTTGCCTCTGTAGTATTGGGGTTTGCAGTCTTGCGTTTTTTAAATAAATAGAGACAGTTCATTGTGAAAATACTTGTCTCCTATTGAGCAACAAATGTGAAAGTGGCTTTGCTTTAATTACTACTCATACCACTGACTGGATAAAATAGAATTGTTCTTTGTTTTTTTTTTATTAGATGGGCGGAGGCTGAATTTATAGAGATAACATGTGCGCCTTTCGTACTGCACTTAAATATGTACATGTGTAAGTAGACGCTTGCTATTTATAGGTCTGCTCCCCTCCCCCGACGTCTGTGGGATGGAGACAGAGCCCACGGCCTGTGCCGCCTTCCCACCCAAAAGCGTCTGCAGAGAGCGTCCGTGACGAGGGTGTCCCGTGTGACTCTGTATTTAAAGTTGTTTCTATTTCTGGCAAGACCATTCTTTTGAAAGGTTGATAAGCCAATCCTCTCATTTGGCTCTACGCGTTAAATACCAAAGATGTATCATTTCTCTCAAAGGCGTACGCAGCCCTTTCTCCAGTCCCGCCTTCCTAGGCTCCAGGATAAAACAAGCCAGCGGAGACGGGGAACCCCCCTGGCTCGCCATCTGCCCGTCCCTGAGCCGCGCCGGTGTTTCTCCGCTCCCTGGCTGCAGGACTTGCGCCAGGTGAAGAGCCGTTCCTTATGTCCGCGGGCCCCATGAAAAGGCTTTCAGACGCTGCTTCTGTCCCTTCCAGGAGCCGGCCAGCAGTGTCCCCTGGCCGGGCTGGGCCCCGCGGGAGTCAGCGCTGAGAACACAGGCCTGGCCTGGCTCACCTTGTCTGCTGCTTGTGCATGGGGGGGGGACACACTCTGGGGCTTTTGCCCGGAATGTTTCTATTTGGCCCACACCTGGGCCTCTTTCCAAGTTGGCATGACAATCTTTTAAGACCAAAGCCATGGAAATCAGAAGCCAGTCAGCCCTGAAGAGAATGCTTGAAGCCGACGAGAGAAACAAGCCGCAGAGAAATTTGATTTAAAAGAGGGAACTTGGGCAGCGTGGTGAGGCGGGCGATCCTCGCTTGCTCCTTCTCCTTCAGCGAGTTGGACAGCATCTCGCCTGAAGACTGTAGCAGCGTCTGTGCGCTCTATTCAGCCTCGGAACGACTCCACAACAATAACTATCACTCTGCTGTGGGCGGGGTCCTCCATCGTACTTCCGTTGTTTGGGAACTTTGGTTGTAGGCACAAGCCAGCCTCGTCGTGAGTGGGCCTAGAGATTCCGGCAAACCAAGCCAGGAGGGGCTTGGGGAAAGAGCTTGGTCAGGTGTGAGTGTGGGGGGCGGCTTGTGTCTCCCTGTCTTCTCCAGGTGGGCTGTTCACTGTGCAGTGGAGCCAGCAGATCAGAATCCTATCACTGGGATTCTGCGTCATCCAGGGGCGGGGCGGGGGGAGAGTGTGGCCCCCAAGGTGGCGGTGGCCGGTTCAAGTCCTCGCACAGATCCCATGGAGGGAGGAGGCCGGCCTCAGGACGGGGTGCTGGGGCGGTGGGCCTCCTGGCCGGGCCAGCCGTGGCTGCCGGATTCTTTTGTCCCCCAGCCCTTAGCAATTACATTCACCTCCTTCATGTTTCTCGTCTTGGGAAGAGTTCAGAGCACCCTTCTCCGGTTTCAAACACACTCCGCCAGGCCCTTTTCATCCCTGTGTTTGGATGACTTCCTGTCCGCTTAATTCCTTCCTTGTGGTGCTCTGCAAATGTGCGTGCTGACTTCAAGGTAGGTCCCCCCGCCTTTTGGAATCTCAGTTCATAAACAATACTTGAGGCTGTTGTAAGGCTGTGGACAGTAAAGCCCAGGGAAGACCAGATGTGTGTCATCCTCAAAGGACAACCTGGGGAAAAGCCCGTAAACCCCCCACTCCTCACCCCCCACCCCACGCCCGCACGCACCCCCAGACAGTGCTGGTGTCTGTCTGCCTTTGTGGCCGTTCATTTTCTGCCTTTCGTTGCCTTTGTTTCTTGACTGTATGGACACGTTCTCACAGCGATGTGGCCCAGCCGGTAAAGGCCTGGTTTGGTTTTCAGTAGAACGAGACATCTCTGGGAGGACGGAACGCAGCAGCTCTGAGGCACGGGAAGGGGACAGTGACTCCGCCTCGCGGCAGAGCCAGCTTCCTGCACGGCAGGTGTGCGTTCTAGTCCAGCATCACTCCCATTGCGGCTCAAGGTTCTGGGTCTCCTGCGGGCTGCGGTCCGGGCTCTGAGGTAGAGCTGCCAAGGCCTGTCAGGCCTGGGGACTGGCTCTAGATTCACAGCTGACCTGCTGGGGAACGTGAGGAAGCAGCATTTCTGATCTTTCCAATTTGTTCACAGGGAAAAACAAGGAAAGATCCACAGGCGGCAAAGTTAGGCCCTGGCCGGCTGCTGTCTTCTCCCTTCCTGCGTGGCTCGCACCTTCCTAGAATCACCTCAGTTCAAACTGTGCGTTTAGCCTGGAACAGGCCTCCTGAAAGGGCTACAATCGAAGCTCACGGCAGCCCCGGGCGCCGGTGGAGCTGTGGGATGCTCACGCGTGGCTGGTTGGACAGGCGGAGGGGCGCAGCCACCACACACTGTGGTCCGTGGGAACACTTTATTCAGAGATTTTAAAAAGGTGTGCTACTAAGTCATGGGAAGACACAGGGACACACTTAAATGCACACTTACAGCGAGGTGAAGAGAGCCGGTGGGGAGCAGGTGCCGGCGGTGTGACTCCAGCCGGACGTGGTCCCTCTGGGACGGGCGCGTGACAGGCAGGGAGGGTCCGGGTTTGAGCGCGGCGGGCAGGCAGTGGGCGGGGCCCTGGGGAGGGCGGGCTCGTGAACAGCGGGGCCCCGGGGGGTGCTCTGCTGTGCTGGGCCGCCCTGTGGGATGGAAGCGCACCACCACACCTCTGCAAAACCTACAGGAAGTATGCCACCCGGAGTCAGCCTTCATGTAAAGCGTGGGCTTGCGCTAAGCAGCGTCGATACGTCAATCACAAGGCGCACACCCGACTAATGGCATTAATAAGGGGAAATGGGCGTGTGTGTGAGTGAATGTGTGTGTATGAGTGTGTGTGGTAGTTCTTTGCACTTCCTAATGCTTCTGTAATCCTAAACTGACCTGGGAAAGTAGCTCGAGTCAATGAGGAACGCTGGAGCCAGGACCGCGCTCACTTCTGCGGCTCTCTGAACGCCTGTAATTGCACAGCTCCTCGGTTCCACAACACGTGTGGGCTGCTGTCTGCGCCCAGCCCTGCTGTGGGACGAGCCTCCCATTTGGGTCTCGGTTATCTTTGCTCCCCGCCGTGTCTTGTGTGCCCAGGATGGAGCTGGGCCCATGCTGACACTGTGGGCGTCAGGGAACGGAAGCATGGGAAGCTGGCTCTGCAGAGCCCGGGGTCTCCACCCGGCCTCTTCCTGGGCTCTCGGCCGGTTGCTGTGACACCAGCTCTGAGCAGCTGGCCGATTACACTTAGAGCCGTGCTCAGCCCTTTCTTCTCTCCCTTCCACAGATGTGTGTGTGTGTGTGTGTGTGTGTGTGTGTGTTTCTCTGCCACAAAGATGAAATCCATCCCAGGGTCTTGAGATTTATGAACTGTGCCTGGGCTGTTTCTTGTGGAGTCGGGGTGGAGGCCGGCCCGGCCAGGGCTGTGCTCACCAGTCTCAGCACAAAGGCACTGGGTAATTCCTTGATTTTGTAAAGATGTCAGGAGGGCTTAAATGATTAGCCTGCAGTCCTTAAGGAGGACTTACTTTAAGCATTTGAGGTTCTTCTGTGTCTCTGAGCGGCTCTCCTGGGCTGCCTGGATTTTCACATCAGGAAGGAGAATTATTATAGAGAGGGTTCCAAGTCCTGCCGTGTGTCTGTGTATTGTTGGAGCCCTGTATGCGTGCATCTGTGCTGGGGGTTCTGGCTTCAAAGCCCGGAGGTCATGTGGGCCCTGTCTGGGAGACTGGCAGCTCCACAGACGCAGGAGTTCAGGTTTCAGAGGCCTGGCTTTGAAGTTCAGCTGGAAGGGTGCGTGTCAGCCCTCTGCTGGGGCCTGGCCTCTGTCCTGGCCTCTTCTTGCCTCTCTGGTGTGGTTAGGGTGCCCGTGACCTCTTTGCACTTGTCTGTGAAGGGTGGAGGCTTGGCCTGTCCTTCCGGGACCCTCCCTGCTCTGCCTGCTTCCGGACTGGAGTCCCTTCTGTCCTGCCGCTTTGTGGGAGCCAGGGACACCTGTAGAAAGAACTCAGCGGTCCAGGCGGTGGGGGAGAGAGGCGCTGCCTGGCGCTGCTGGTCCTCTCCGCAAGAGGAGTTCCCTTCGTAACGCAGAGGGAAGCCTTCACCTCGTCTGCTTCCAGGGTCCAGCAGGACCTCTCCACGAGTCCCAAGGCGCAGCTGTTCTGCGCATGGACCAGCAGCCAGGAGCCAAGGAGAGCACGCAAAACCCTGCCTCTCCTCTCGAGATGTGCCAGTCAGAATGCTGGCCAGACTTTGTGGTGGTGACAAAATACCTGGAAAAAACCCCGCGTCCTTAGAGACCAGGTTTATTTTGGTACCCCGCATCTGAGGAGTCAGACCCCAATCCACAGCTCCATTTGCTGTGGCCTGCGGCAGAGCAAAAAACCACGGCGGCCAAAACCCGTGGCAGGGGAGGCTGCTCACCTCTTTACGGCACGAGAGGCAGGGAGGGGCCGGAGCCAGGACAGACCCTGGCCGGGCAGAGCAGACCCTGCAGGCCCCACCTCCTGGGGTCCACCGCCACCTAATGAGGTCATAGGTGACAAATCCATCCGTGTCTCGATTTACCGAGGAGGTTGAAGCCCAAAGCCTGGCCCCCCCACCGGCAGCCAAGCCTTTAACATAAAGGTGACCCTGCAGGTGACATCTCCGCTTCAGGTTAGGACACAGAAGCAGAGATGGGGTGGAAGTAATGCCTGCGTGAACACGGCGTGTAGGAGGGCTCCTCCGGGAGCCCAGGGCGGGCCCCTTCGCTTTCTTCTTGCTGCTGGTTCGCATGGAGATGTGGTGGCTGGAGCTGGCGCAGCTGTGTGGCACATGAGGCAGAAGACATAGGCAGAGGACGGCGTGTGGATTGAGGGGTTCTCACAGGGCATTGTCACACCGGCCTTTGCGTGAGTCGACCTCTTCGAACTTCAGATGAGAAGGACGCAAACCTCTGTCTGTCCTGTGGACCAGCGGTGTGTTCATTTATGTTGGTCTTCGTGTCATGGATTCTCCTTCCTCTCTCTCTCACCAGTCAGTGCCAACTCCCTCACTAACGGTTCACCTGGCCGCACTCAACATTGTACTGCGGAGGTGAAGGCAGCGCGGCCCTCATGTGCTACGGGGTTTTCAGGGCGCCTCTCAGACCACCACCAGGAGAGTCGGCCGCTGCCTGTGTCATCGGGACAGCGGGAGAGCTGAGGCTCGGCTCCCTGCAGACACCCCGGCCGAGGTGTCACTCGGTGTTCTCCGAGGGTTTGATCAGCCCTCTGTCATTTTCTCCTCCTTCTCTTCTGTTCTGCAGGGTGCTCACCGAAGTGGGGGCCAGCGGGGAGCAGCCGTGGCCTCTGGCTTGGCTCCACACTGCAGGCTCTCTGCACACCAGATGGGCCTTGTTTCGGCCTGCTTTGATCCTGCCTGGGATGGCAGAGGTGGAATTCGGGGGCCTGGCTGCCCCTCTCCTCCTCCACCCTGCGCCTGGGAGGCTGGGGATGTTTTGTGTTAGTGTCAGAGTCCCTCCCTCCCGCCTCCCTCCCTCCCTCCTCCCTCCCTTCCTCCCTGCCCGTTGTGGGCTTGTGCCTTGGTGGTGGTGGGGGGCTCTGTGCTCTTTAGGGTGTGTGCCCCTCCCTGGCCCCCAGCAGGCAGTGCCCAGCGATGAGGCCCCGCAGACCGGGGAGGAGCATCAGAAGGTGCTGTGTCAGACTCCCGCAGACCTTCAGGAAGTAACTCTGTGCCGTCCCTTTGCCAGAAGTAACTTGCTCACAAGCTTGAAGGAACTGTTAGCCCTTATCCATATCCTACCCGGTGGCCAAAGACACAGATTTAGTTTTATTTTATTTCAGTGGTAGCAGTAGGGCTATAAACTCAGGGCTTCATGCGCTCAGTTGACTTTCTTGCTTAAGGCTGGTGCTCTACCGCTAGAGCCATGCTTCCAGCCCAGCTTCTGGCTGGTTAATTGGAAACAGAGGGCTGCAGACTTTTCCGCCTGGGCTGCTCTGGATCTCAGCCCCCTGAGTAGCTAGGATTCCAGGCGTGAGCCACCAGTGCCTGGCTAGAAGATGCTTATTTTTAACAACAATTGTGCTGACCTATGAAATCCCGTTAAAAGTCTACCCCCCGCCCTGCAGTCGGCCCCACCAAGCACACGATCCTCCATCCCCAGTACCGCCGAGTGCATGGTTCTCCATCCCCAGTACCACCGAGTGCATGGTCCTCCATCCCAGTACCACTGAGTGCATGGTCCTCCATCCCAGTACCACCGAGTGCATGGTCCTCCATCCCAGCACCACCGAGTGCATGGTCCTCCATCCCAGTACCACCGAGTGCATGGTTCTCCATCCCAGCACCACCGAGTGCATGGTCCTCCATCCCAGTACCACTGAGTGCATGGTCCTCCATCCCAGTACCACCGAGTGCATGGTCCTCCATCCCCAGTACCACTGAGTGCATGGTCCTCCATCCCAGTACCACTGAGTGCATGGTTCTCCATCCCCCAGTACCACCGAGTGCATGGTCCTCCATCCCCAGTACCACCGAGTGCATGGTCCTCCATCCCAGTACCAC
>NW_012267282.1:1843370-1867296 GCF_000151885.1 Dipodomys ordii | reverse complement strand
CCCAGTACCACCGAGTGCATGGTCCTCCATCCCCAGTACCACCGAGTGCATGGTCCTCCATCCCAGCACCACACGCTGCTTTCTGCAGGATGGCTTTATCCCTGTGGGATTTCTCATCTCGGTGGCGCCTGCACTCTTCCACCCATATGAGCTGTCCTGTGATCTACGCATTCGTTCGTGTCCTGATGTGGCTGCGTTGCGGCTGAGTCGCGTCCTCTCAGCACGCCCTAGGTGTCAGGAGCCGGCTGGCGTTTATGATTGCAGAACATCATGTGGAATGGACAGAACTCGGCCACCTGACGCCACCTTTCCGGGTGCTTTTATACAATTCTGCCGAGCTCCGTGGCACATAAGCTTTCATCCATTTCGGCGGATGTGGAGTTGTTACGGCACGTGCTCGCTCACCGTGCTCCATGTTTTGAGGGACTGTTTGCCAAAATGGCTGCAGCATTTCACAGTCTGTCTCAGAGAGGCAGAGCGGCGTTCTGGGGTCTCCGTATCCTCCCCGGCACCCGTGACTGTCCGTATTTTTCGCTTCAGTCATCTTTGGTGGTTCCGCGGTGCCTCTCCGTTGCATCCGCCGCATTTTCCCAGCACCTGTGAGCGTGTCCATCTCTGCGGGCACAGGCATCTCTTCTACCCTTGTAGTCCAGATCCGGGGTCCACTTGTGAAGCGGTCAGCGACTGTGTGTCATTGAATCATCACTAGAGTTTATAGATCCTCGAGTCTCCTGTCAAATATAATTGGCGGTCGGTTTCTCTTCTTCCACGAGTGGTCTCTTCTTTGCCTTTGTACTTTCTGTTGAGCTTATGATTTTTAAATTTCATCCAGTGCAATCTCCTTTCCTTCCGTTGTGATTGCTTTCCGAGTAACATACGTCTAAGTCGGTTCATCTCCAGGCACAAGTATTTGTAACTACCTTTTCTATGGTTTTTTTTTCAGTCTTAGCTCTTACATTTGGCCCGTGATGCGTTTTGCCTCATTTTTCAGGTGGAATTAGAGAGCCATGGTCTTCCGTCTCTACCTACTTGTTCTGATGCTGTTTTTCCTGAGAAGGCTGCAATTTCCCCGGTTGGATGGTTTGCAGGGGAAAAATCAATTGACCCCCAAAGACAGGCGTTTTATTTCTGGACCCGGCATCCTGTGGTGCTGAGTCAGGCGCAGGCCCTGTGCTCCAGCCTCAGCTTCTCAATCTCTGTGAGTCCACATGGACTCTCACGGTTGAGAAGTGTGAGGCCTGCACAACCTTGCTGTCTCCATTCACGAGCTCTTTGGACATTCTTGGTTTTGTGCAGGTCCACAGGGTCAGCTTGTCAATTACTGCAAAGCAGGCAGCTGAGATTTTCGAATGGGATTTGCATCCGCTGGAGTGCTGCCATCTTCACGGTGTGTGCTTTCCGGCCCATGGACACCGGAGCCTTCTTACTAACCAGCACAGCCCCAAGTTCTTGCATAGTGTCTGTCGTTTTCAGAAGAGTTGTCTGCCACTCCCCTTGTTGAATTTATTCCTAAGTATTTTATTCTTCTTGATGCTTTCCCAAGTGGAATTCTTTTTAAAAAAAAATGTGTTTGGGGATTTCCCCAGTGGAATCCAATGAATATCTGCATATTCACTTTGTGATCTGCCCCTGGCTGTACTCACTCGGCCGCAGTTTCTCCTCACTGATTCTTGAGGAAGTTCTTTATCCTGTGATCTGAAGCCATTTTTCTCCAGGTGAAAGGTGACACCAGCCAGGGTTCTACAGAGAAACCGCCAGGAGGAAAGCCGTAGGAAAGCCGTGCCTGTGAACACTCATGTGCATGGGGTGGCACGTGGAAGCCCAGCCGTGAGCAGTGTGTCTTGTAGGCTCGACAGGAAGACGACTAGAATGAATTGGATCGTGTGGTCCTGGGGAGGCTGCTGGGTCCCGACGTTCGTCCTTTTCCATCTTCCTGGGGTGAGATGCAGCCTGCCCGCTTCGGGAGGCTGTCTGCTTTATCTGATCTCATCCAGAGCTTAACTCCATCCTTGCAGACACACCACGGTGATCTGGGCTGCACCCAGTCACCCGGTGAAGACATCGAACCAGCCACTGGCTGAGGGAGAAGTCCAGGGAGAGTGTGGGATGATTGACTTTCTCCACAGCAGTGTGTTATGTCTTCATATTTCCTTCAAACCTAGTGTTGGATGCTTTGAGCCGCCAGCACCCCATGCACATGCCCAGGACTTCCAGGAAGCCAGAGCCAGCCTGCCGTAGTGCCTTTGGGGTTCTGATCTGGGAAGAGGTGAACAGGGGGAAAGAGTCCCCCTCTTAACTCAGCCTGGGCGAGCTGTGTGGACTGAGGGCATGCCGGATCCCGTGGCAGGGCTCTGGGCTGCGGGGGGCGTCACGTGTCCTGTTCCTGTTCTTTATTCCATGCGGCTCTTTCTGCCCTTCCTTTCACAAAAGACAGAAAGTAGATCTCACAAGGCCTTCACCAAGTTAGAGCCCCCCAAAGACAAGGGAAACAGCAGGGGAGTGTCCAAACTGAGAGAAAAAACTCTAACCAGGTCACAGCGTCATTTTTGTTTCTTGATAGGGACAGAAACTTGACTCACGAGGTCTGCTGACCAGGCAAGTGAACAAGGAAAGGGAGTTAGACCTGCCAGGGGCAGCAGCCACTCAGACTGGGACCATCACCTGCTGAGCTTCCTACCAAGGTCCCGCCTCCCTGCTGTGGTCCGTGACCCCCAGGGGTCTGAGGCTTCTTAAAATTCTGCAGGGATTTGTAAAATCCACACCCCCCACTTCACCTCCCCCATGTTCTTAGCAAAAGCTAAAGGCATGAAGACAAAAGAGGCCTCAGAGAGACTGGTTTATTTACGACCTGGCTTTGCCGGCCCCTCCCCTCGGAAGGCTTTTATAAGCGCCGCTTCCTGTGGAAGGGGTCTGTGCAGAATGCTGGTTCCCATGGGGACCGGGCGGAGGCAGACAGCTTCTTTCTCCTCAGCAATCAACACTGTTATTCAGCCACGCATGGTGGTTGTACCTGTAATCCCAGCCCTTAGGAAGCTCAGACGGGAAACATCACAAATTCTATGCCAGCCTGGGCCAAAAGTCAGCTTGAAGCCATCCTGGCTTATCCAATGAGATGCTGCCAACAAAATAAAAAAAAAACCCAAACCCACAAACTGGCTCTAACCCTTGGCCCGAGTTGGAGATGTTTGACAAGCCCTGTGACTGAACAGCCAGGTGTCCTCACGCCTTGGCACAACCTGCCGGTCCGGGTGCCCTGCCCAGGGCCTTCGGACGCGGTAGCCAGAGTGCCCGGGCTGAAGCCACACAGACACCCAGCCTGTGCGGCGTGGGCACCTGAGGTCTGTGCTGCGGAGTGGAGGGAGGAGGGGGGGGAGGGGGGAGGAGAAGCTGCTCTCCTCCGCCCTCTGCAGGTAGGAGAGCCTCCAGCCTGCGTTCCGGACACAGCCGGCCTGCCCTGCCCTCGGGGAGGACAGAGTCAAAACGCTGAATCCTTCCTCCATGCACAGAAAAAAAAAGGCTTCGTCTCCCCCGGCCCCCACCCTAGAAATGGTTGGCGTGTATTCCAAGGCCACTTTGTACGACAGATGTAAATGAAAGACCAGAGTTTCTGGCAGGGGTAGGGGGCCTCTGATGTCATAAGGAGGCTGAGATCCGAGGCCCACAGAGCAGAGGCCTGCTGGACCCTTCCACCACGGTCTTCAGAGAATGAGGGTCCCCGGGACAGCAGCTCCAAATTCTTCCGCTAGAGATTTGGTTGTGCGTCAGTGGGACGCACCGACTCCTGTGAATTCCTGCCCTGCGTCCACACGGCCTTTTCTACCCTGCCCTGGAGCCCAGGGCTCACACCAGCTGGAGCTGCTTGGCAGGAAGGGGGATAGGCGGGAGGGGGAAGCCCTCAGACTCGGGGACAGCCCAGGGCACCCGGGCAGCTCTTGGCCCCATGTGGGGAATCTGCTGGAACAGACCGCTGACGTCCACCCTTCCCCGCACCGCAGCTTCTCGACAGGTGGTCCCGAAGAATTTGGTAATGGGAAAAAGAAAATTGATGGTGATGGGCATGCTGGATGGGCAACATCTTGAACTGTTTGCAGGCGTTTGAAGCGCTGCGCGAGCTGAAACACATTCCTCCAAATTCCTCTTCCTCTTAATGCTTTTTTGTTGTTGCTGCTTTCGGCTCCGCGCCTCTGGAGGACGTGGAGGCCATATGCTTTCAATTCCCAGCCGCTTCCCGCGCCCCGATGCGCCCTGGAACCCGGCGTTTGATGTGTGGACTCTTCCCTTCCCTTCCCCCGTCTGTCCTCAGAGGTGGACGCCGTCGAGAAAGACAGAGAACCTCACGAGGAAGCAACCAGGGATGGCAGGGCACCGCTCAGGAAGGACCTCTGGCAGGGATAAATCTCCTGAGGTTCATTCGTCAGCAAGTGGGGTTGAGGGAGAGTTGGAAGAATCCAGGGTCCGCAGACTGGGTGGGTGCACGGAGCCCTGTCTGCCCCAATTTCTCTTTGAGAAGTGTGCTCTTCTCAGGCATTACGAACAATGCCCTTCTGCCAGGCTCTTTAGTGTATGTGTGTGTGTGTGCGTGTGCGTGTGCGTGTGTGCCAGCCCTGGAGCGTGAACTCAGGCCTGGGCGCTGTCCCTGAGCTTTTTTTGCTCAAGGCTAACACACGACCACTTGAGCCACAGCGTCACTTCCGGTTTTCTGGTGGTTCATTGGAGATAAGAGGCTCTCCATCCTTCCTGCCTGGGCTGACTGAACTGTGATCCTCAGATCTCAGCCTCCTGAGTAGCTAGGATTACAGGGCTCTATTTTCTAAACATGCAGTTATCTTTTCTTTTAGTTGTCACGCGGATGCTGCATGTGCTTGGGGGATGCTGTGTGACATCGCAGCACATGGATGCAGTTCTAGCGATCAGATCCAGGGAGTGGCCTCCGTGGCCTCCTAGACACATGCTGGGTCTGTGTGGAGATCGCAAGGGATCCCTCGGCGGCTGCGGTGAAGTCTGCCGCACACTGCTGTCAGCAAGCAGCCCAAGGGCCTGCGCGCCCCCCCCAGCTGCTCTTCCTCCTGCCCCCTGGGCCCCGGGCCCTGGCACGCTCAGCTTGTGAAATGATGCGCTGGCTGGTTAGCTACTTAGTGGTGATGGGCTCAGGTCAGAATCGCCCCCGGCACCCTGCTCAAAGGCAGCACACACACTTAGCCCACTTCCGGGGCAGTGGGTAAATGGTGCCAGGGAATTCAGCAGGCAGAGGCAGCTCCCGGAGATGGAGGTCAGGCTGGACGGGGGAGGGTGCTCCTTCGGCCCCCTAGGGGCGGGGCCCCCTGACAGCAGGAGGATCCCCTCATGTGACTTGTTTTCTTGTTCATCCTCTGACGCAAAACAGTGAAATACTGCCCTAAGCGAGTGTGCAGATCTCAAGATTCCCCACAGTTCACACAACAGAGCCACGCACAAAGCCCCAGTGGAACATGGCGAGGGAGGGTCTGGGGGCACCCTGTTAGCACCCCCCACCACGAAGAGAAAATAAAGGAGTGCTTTTAATACCAAAGGAGTAAGAGATAGCTTCCGAGAACCTGACAAAACAACCAAAGAAGATGAGATAAAAATAAGGCGTTCAGCTTTTTGACTGAACTGGAAAGTCACCTATAAAGACCTATTTACAAGGGCTGTGTAAATCTCAGCTCTGAGGGTAAAGTCCAATATCCATTTTCCTTTTCACCCCCCAAACCACATTTATTCCATGTTCTATAGCGTCTAAGGCTGACCACCTGGCTTTAATTAAAGTCTATGTCTTGTAAAAAGGCAGCTCAAACACAATTGTTTTCATAACTTTAGCTTAAAAGAAAAAAACCTCATCAAAGCCTCTCCCGCCTGCCCATGTCAGCAATCTGCCGTGCCATTTTATTTTGTGTCTGAAGCACATGCTTGCCCCTTTTCGTTTTCCTGGCACCATCTCTGGGAGGGCCACACAGCCCAGCAGCTGTGGAGAGTCGTTGACCCTGGCAAGGGTCGGCCATGGGCCCAGCCCGTGATCCCCAGCACCCACCCTGGCCGGACGGCCTGCGGGGCTTCGGGGAAACCGACGGAGGAACGAGAGGGCCTCCTTTCTGCAAATCCTCATGCCGGTGCGGTGGGGCGGGCACCCAGCGGTGGGGCGGGCAGGCATCTTCACACGCCAGCTCTGCGGACCACAAAAGCAGCCGCCTGCCGCGCTGAGACCCGTTAGACAATGTGCCTGCGGTCCTTGGGCCAGGCACCCGGCTGCGCCCCGCCGGGCTCCACCTCACTGCCAGACGGGCTGGCTCCGGAGGGCAGCTGCTTCTCCCCAGTGGCTCCATTCCTGCGCCTCCTCTTCCTCTGTCCCCAGATGCTTCCACGGGAAGGGCGCTTTGAATCCGGCGCTGATGGAGGAGGAGGAGGACAGGGCCCCGTGGCAGGCCCGTGGCAGGCCCGTGGGTCCTGGCCAGCCAGCGCATACCGAGTCGGGGGCCTCGCCGTGCTGGGAAGATGCCCAGGACCCTGATTGCGTTTCCTTGTTCCCATTTCCCTGGTGTGCCGGGTACTGGGGGCTGTTATTAATTTCCCAGCATCGTATTTGGACGGTTAAATAACAAGTTCTTCATGTGAAAATCATCCTTCTCCTTCTTCTTTCTCCACCAAGTGTGCGTTCCTGATTTCTCTTTCCTTAGAACCCCAGAGTGCATTCCTTCTGGAAGCGAGAGATGCCTGCTGTGCCCCGTTTTGGGAGACGGTCTAGCCGGGGCTGTGGCTTCTCCGGAACTCTCGGGCCACGTGAAATGCAAACCGGGGGCCTGGGCATGTTCCCCCTCCCCAGCCCCGCCGCCACCCCGCGCTTTCCGAGCTCCACGTTTACAAGGGGCCTTTAAAGATGCGCAGGCCCCTGGAGAGCCCCGGCCCCTTTGTCCAGATGGGGGAGGCCCCGGGGGCCTGGCTGGCCGTGTGGCAGCCCTCCCGGGGAGGCCTGTGATTTATACGCGTGGGCTTGTCTCCGAGTGAAAGGAAGGACCACTTTTTCATTTTGATCAAATGTTAGGTTTGAAAGCCACCCACTGCTGTAAACCCAGCTGGGTCCAAGAGCCGGGACGAAGCACATTGCCGGCTTTGTTGCTGGGATGGCATCTCAGAAGGCGGTGGGAACGCGCTTCCTCCACACAGGGGGCCTGGGCAGCGGTGGGCGGGGCGGGGGCCAGGCCGGCAGGGGGCCGCCAGGGGCTGCTCCCTGCAGGGTGATGCTCTCCTCTGGGAGGGCTCCCACCCTCACCCCGACGTCTACCCGGCGACCATTTCTTCCCCTTGCTGTTCAGAACCTGGGTGCAAATCACTGCCCCACGTCTCCCCCTCCGCCCGTGGCTTGTAGGGTGCTGGCCGGGCATGGAGCTCATGTCCCTGCTTCACAGGAGCCTCCCACGGGGTCCTGGACGCCCGGCAGAGTCTGGCCGCTCCGGGAACAGGACGTGAGTGTGGCCTGCGGAGCTTGGGCATGTGCCCCTCGGGTTGGCAATGGGATCCCACCCCTCAGCAGGAAAAGGAGCTCTTCCTGTGGCAGCCCTGGGGGGAGTCTAGCAAGTTCCATGTCTGTGAAGGTCAAGGGTGACACTGTAGGAGTTCCGAGGCCTGTCCGTGTACTGTGCACTTAGGAAGTACTTCAGCTGTCCGTGTACTGTGCATTAAGCACTTCAGCTGTTCATGTATTGTGTACTTATTAAGTACTTTAGCTGTTTATGTACTGTGTATTTTTTAAGCACTTCAGTCATTCTGTACTGTGTATTAAGCACTTTAGTTATTTCTGTACTGTGCATTTATTAAGCACTTCAGTCATTTGTATACTGTGCATTTATTAAGTACTTCTCATGTGAAATACGCTCACAGCACGATCCGACGTGGAATAGCACAACAGAACACGTGACCCCTGGGGTAGACAGGGTGGGCCTCGGTGCATCAGGAATGGCCCCTCCCTTGCTGGCAGCGGGAGGACTCGGTGGCAGAGCCCAGACTGGGCAGGCGTCCGCCAAGCCAGCTCTCAGCATGTCCGATGGGGTGTTGATTTCTCAGTGTTGCTTTACAAGCTGCAATGCACACCGGAGCCCACGGGCTGTGAAGGCCCAGTGCCCACAGCTCGTGCGAGCGCCCGGAGCAGCCAGTTCTCGGGGGGCGGTTCGGGAGCCGACTCACATCTGAATTCTTGAACCGGAGCAGTTTTCCTGGAACTCCCCATGCTGTGGCCTCACCTGCTGCCGCCGTCTCTCCCATTCGGATGCTGGCTCTCTCTCGAATGGCCCGAAGATTCATCCTCGGCTCCTGTCCCGGTGCCCTTGCACCTTCTGTCCTCTCCGTCTAGGGAGCTCGCCTCTCGTTGCGAGGAGGGGCATGCTTCCTTGCTGGGCTCAGCGGGGCTGTGCCTTACACGAAGCCCTTCTCCAGGCTTGTCTCTGGATATGGTCTCTTTTCCTGTGTGTGCAGTTGAGGAGTTCACCTTGCTGGCCAGAGTGGAGCGATGTGAAGGAACACGGGGTCCGCCGGATGCCTTCCAACGCCACATTTTCTAGGCAGACAGCTCGGTCTCTGGGCCTGAGCTGGCGGGCCGTGCGGCGAGCTCCGGCCCCACTGGGGAGGTCGGAGAGGATCTGAGTGCGTTTATTGACTGCTGACCTACATCTTAAAAGGATAAACGATCCCCTCTGAGGTACAGAGAAAATACAGAATGGTTCAGAAGGCCGGGGCACGCGCGAAGGCTGCTGGGTTTACATCTGCTCAGTGCTCTGGAGGAGGCCAGCTGGTTCCGTTTTATTGTGTCATAAACCGAGAGTCGGGAGAAGAGACCTGAAAGGCACGTACCTGGGGACAAGGTGGCTTTGTGGACAGAGACAGAAGCTTGGACTCGGTGCCCAGCACAGCCGCTGCCATTGCTTCAATCAGACAGACCAGTGGAGCCGTAAACATGTTTGTAAGTGCAGGAGAGCAGTCTGAGCCCCAAAGATGGAAACAGAGATGCAAATGCATTCAGTTCATAAATACCGGGAGTTAGGGCTTCGAACATGTCACGCTAAAAGGGGGGAGATGGCTCAGGACATCGACCAGCACCACGTGCATGCTGGGGAAGCAGCAAAGTCAGCCTCTGGCGTGCGGCCTTGGAGAGGAGCTTGGAGAGCCAGGCAGGGCCAGAGGTCCCACAGGCGCTGGGAAGCCCTCCAGGATTTATTCTGAGTGCCTCGGGTAGCTGCAGAGCACTGAGCAGAGTATGTGGCCGTTTGTTCTGGATTTGTGTGTGCGGTGTTTTTTTTTTCCCCCTTCTTCTTCTCTTTGGAGATAGCTAGGCAGCTGTTGATCATCAGGCTGCTGTAATCATGAGGAATGTTTGAAATCATCAGTGAAGGATTTTTTAGAAGGAAGTAAACCAAAGAAATCCTGCAGGAGTCTGCCCTCACATTTCCTGGGCGTCAAGTGAGCAGGTGCGTCAGGGAGATTATTTTCTCCTCTTCTGATTTATGGAGGTCTTAGAGTTCAGATCTTGAAACTGCTGAGAGAGGCGATCTGGGCTGTCCTAGGAATCCTAGCACAAGTAAAGTTCCTTTGATTATTCACTTAAGTTTCGGTGAGTTTTAAAGTACAAACTTTAAATATCTAGGCAATCATGTGATATTTATTACTACCAAGGAGAAAAGATAGGTCAAAGACTCTGAAGAAGTGCAGAGCCTGGAAAATTAAAAATTCACATTCTTGAAGCCTTAGGAAAAGCCCTGGGCTCTCGGGCCAGGGTGTCATGACATTTACAAGAGAAAGCAAAATGGGAAATAATCCAGAGCCTCTTGGAATTTGGAAACCTAGCATCTCCTTTGGGCTCCATTATAAATTAAACTTATGAAGCATAGAACTTGAGAAAAAGAGGTCTGGGAGAGCTTACTGGACCCTGAAAGAAGGGGACTTTTCTATCATTCTCCACCATGATGCTTTCTGGAGAATCAGGTTCCTGGGATACAGGTGACTGTCTACTTTGCTCATGGTGTACCTGCCGACCACAGGAGAGACCAGTGTATCGGCCAGCGGTCTTCCAGTAGCAAGTGACCACCCAGGAGAGGAAGGTGAGATCCACTTAGCCACTGTCATTGTCTTTCAAAAAGGGACTGAATGGAACAGAACAGAACAGAACTGCAGCAAACAGAGCACGCTGGGTTAGTGGAATGATACTTTGGGTGGGATCTGTGCACATGTTCGTCTGTGTACGTTTGTCTGCATCATGATGCAAACATTCCAAGCTGTGAGACGTGTTCCCTGGTGTTGGAACACCATGGCCAAGGAGGCCAGTTCCTCCCTCCAAGGGCTGAAGGCTGACGCAGGGAAGCTCACACGTGTGCTAGGTTTGTTGCAGGGAAGCTCACACACACGGGCTACCGTGTTGTGGGGAAGCTCACACCTGCGTGCCATGCGTGTTGCGGAACAGGCCCCGAAGGACTTGGAGGTGGACGTGCGCTCCTGCGTCTCAGGCTCAGCTGGCTCTGTGTGTACCATGTGGGGCAGGCAGCCAGGCTGCGAAGGTGAGACCTGAAACACTGCCTGGGCCACTCCGCATCCTTGGCCAGTCTCTAGTGCTGACCGGGGTCCCCGTGGTGGACAGGAGCGGGGAGCCAGGAGTCTGAGTTTCAGGACGCATTTTAGGTCTGTCACTGCTCACCTCCCAAGATCATATGGAGGTGTGAAAAGCAAACAGACTTTAAAAAACAACAAAAAGCACCAAGCACCAGCATTCATTTACACCTCCGATACCCCACGAGGAGAGAAGTCTGACTTTGACAGAAGAACATGGTCTTGCAGACGGCTTCATCGAAAGCATGGATTGTCTCTGGGAAGGGAGTCTTTCTGTGAGGGAGCTTTGCTGGTGGAGGGGGCTGTGGTGGGAGGGCCTCTCTCTGCCAGCTTGGCAGGTGACTTGGGACCAGTTGCCTATCTGCTGGACATCCATTCCACTGGCCCACAGGACCAGAGAGATGCTGGGATGACCGGGATGTCCCCTGGGGTGAGGGACACTGAGATGACCAGGATGTTGGCTGGGGTGAGGGACAAGGAGATGACCCAGACATCTGCTGGGGTGACATCTTGTTGGTCAGGGTTGTGTTGGTCACACACGATGGAGTTTGTTTCTAAAGGGGCGGAGGATGGGGAAAGAGCAAAGATGAGCTTCCACCTGAGGTTTACACAAATCAGACGAGCATCTGCATCCAGGCTGCTGCTCCTGAATCTCACTCTGGGAAATCAGCCCATACAGATCACAGAGCCGTGACCCGTCTTCATCCGCTGAGATGTCTAGAATCTTCATTCTATTCCTGCAACTGACTGCTAAGGCACACACTGCAAACCATGTGGCTTCAAATAACAGCCTTTCCTTCTCCTCTGGCTCTAGAGCATAGGGCTGTAGAGGAGGATTCTCTGGCCTCTTCTAGCTCCACGTATTGGCTTCCGGCTGTCCGTAGTTGAGGGCTGAGCTGATCTGGTCTCTACGGCCATGATCACGTGACCTTCCCTCTACCCCGTGTTTTCTCTCATTCTGTGTTCTGATAGTACCAGTGGCTACCCTAAATCTAGAACCCTTACTTCTATCCTACGTGCAAGGTCCTTATTTCCATCCGCAAAGACCCAGGCTCCTCCTGAAGGCTGCCCCGCCCCCACTGGCTCCCCGGAGGCCGCGGCAGAGGAAGCGGCCCTTCTGTACCAGGACGGTCACCCAAAGACCAGCTTTGAGGGACGTGATGGGTATCTGTCAGCTTGAAATAGTATCAGCAGCAAGACACCAACTTCAGTGGCTCAGAGAGAGCCACTTCTTAGATGCTCCCTTCTTTGTGTCAGCAGGGAGAAGTGGAAGGGGGATTTCCCACCTCCTCCTCTTTGTCCAGGCAAAGACTCCTGGGAACACTCCGCGGTGGTGTGAGGTTCTTTTCCTTACTCCTTTGTAAGTGTGTTTAGACATCCGTTAATACTGTGGTGGTCAAGTGAATTCCCCGTTGCTAGGCAACACACGACTACACCACAGTACTTCAGCCTGGCCTCCCCAGGGAAAGCCGGGTGCGGAGCTGGTCCCGAGCCCTCTTCTCACACGGGCGCGTGCCCGCCGAGAAAGCACAGTAGTGTTTTCAGAGTTGACAAAGTTACCGCGGCCGTCGCGGTGCACGCCACAGCACCGCGCCTGCTGCAGCACTGCTTGCCTGGCGTGTGAACTCGGGTTGCTTCCAATGCAGCCGTGTCCCCAAGTGCACCCCGGTGGGTGATGGCTGCGAACCCCCACAGGAGAGGCCTGTCCTCCGAGTGCCGGAGGTTCTGTTTGAGCTCATCATGGTTCATGAACTTCAGTCCACGTGTGGCTGGCAGCTACAGACTCAGGACGATGGCCAGCCACACGGCCACTCTCCTTTCTGGTCTTGAGTTCGATTCTGGTGACAGGATGTCTTCCAACACCCAACCAGAGATAAACTCGGGCCTCCGAAGTGATCCGTGCCATGCCACTCCTGAGTCTAAACTCTTCCTTCTAACTGGCCTGTGGTCATATTTATCTAGGTTCAGTTGTATTTCTGCCTTTATCCTATGGCGGGATGGATGGATGGACATTTAGATTACTCCTAACCTTCTACTAAAACAGAAGAGCAAAGCTCCTCATGTTCATTTTCCAGTGTGTGCTGTATGTCTGTGTGTGGGTCTCCCTGTATATATGTGTGTACCTCTGATGAACATGCATATGTATGTGTGCTGTCTATGAGGGGCCATATCTGCACGTGTGCATGTGCGTGTATATTCTGTGCAGGTCTGTGCGCATCTCATATCTGTATGTCTGTATGCATGCATGTATAAGTGTGTGCAGGTGGGCAGGGAATGTGTCTACCTGTGTCTGTGGTTGTGTGCATGGGTATGCATCTGAGTGCCTGTGTGCATGTACAGGAACACGCATGTGGGCGTTTGTGGGTGTCCCTCTCTCTGTGTGCATACACGGGCACAAGTGTTTCTCCAGGAGGGAACTGGGAAGTGAGTCTCAGGCAGGTGGCATTTTCTAGTCTTTCCAGCTGCCAGCTGAATGTTGGCCAATTCATCTCCACAGGCAATGAGATCCACCTAAGGCTGAAATAAGATCCGGCACTGAGGCGCTCACAGACACGCTCGAGGCGGCTGCCCTCGGTAGATGCGGGAACTCTTTCCCATGGTTCTCAGGCCCTGGCACCCGACTGGGAACCCTGGGTGTTCCTGGATTTGGGGCCAGATAAAGGCGGGTCAGATTAATGCCACAAAGCCCGCCCGTTCCCATTATCATCTTACCATCCCTTAGTTCAATCAGGATTTCTCTCTCCACCCCCAGGGGATTTCTGTCCCCCACCCCCTTGCCCGGCTCAGCTGGTCTCTGCAGGGCAGAGGCCCCTCCAGTGGGCCCACAGCTTGCTTGAAAGAGTTTTTCCAGGCGAATACTCTCCCATAAAGACTCAATTAATGCAAGGAGGAGTCAGAACCCAGGCGGGGGAGAGGGCTAAGCCATTTTGCTTTTCTAACAGTTCGCAAAATTCTGCCCTGCTTGAAGAAATCCTGGTATTGTAATACTCTTCCACCGAGAAATCCCTTCATCTAGGGATAGTTGTGCATTACCTAAGCAACTATGCTTCTTAAACTATGAAGAGAGCCAGCCTCCAACTGGCCAGCCAGCGTGTTGTGTCCCAGTGTCTGGTCCCCAGAGTGATCTCAACCAAGCCACTCAGTTTTAAAACAGCAGCAGCAGCAGCAAAGGCCCCACGCCATGACCAGGACACTATGGAGCACCGGGAAGCAGAGGGCGGGGCAAGCCAGCCGTCAATCACAGTGTCTACCCCGGAGGACTGTGGGCCCACCTCTTTCTTCTGGTGTAGAAGTAGGGAGTGTGACAGGTGCGGGCGTGTGCCTGGGTCACAGGATGGCAGGGGGTAGAGGGCACCCCTCCCTTCTGCAGGTGTCCTGCTGGGCATTGCTGGGGCCCAGCCCCAAGAGCCCTGGGCACACACCACGATGGGTTTGCCGTCCACCCAAGGAAGAGAGTGCAGGGCTCTGAAGAGCCCCCAGAGGATGTGGGCTGTGCCTCCTCTCCTGTCAGAGGCCAGGCTGCGTTCCCGTAGGGACTGGGGTGTGGTGGCCGCCACCTCTCTCCCTCGCTCTCAGCAGTTCTTCCTGGGAGTCCCCAGAGTTCGCTCAGCGAGAGCCTGCTTATAACTCTTCCTCTTCGGAGCCCATCCCTGAAGTCAATGCCTATTTCCAGGAAATAGTTTCTGACACCATGCGGCTGGGTGTCATGAGGGGGAGGAACCTGGTCTCAGGGCAGCGAGGGGCTTTGCCTTCCCATCACTCCTCCCAAGCAGGGACACACATTCCAATTCTTCTGTGCCCTGTGTGGGCTGCGGGACACTCTGTCCCTACTGCCCCCCCCACCCCGCAGTGGTGAGGGTCCACTCTCCCTCGGTGGTCAGGATCACCAGCATCCACTCTCCCTCGGTGGTCAGGGTTACTGTGTCCATGCTCCCTCAGTGGTTATCCATCCATCCATCCATCCATCCATCCATCCATCCGGTACCTACTTCCTGGGACCCCTGCGTTGTACATGCTGGCTGGTGCACTGGAGGGAGAAGGTCCCTTCTCTCTCGCCTATCGCTCACATCATGGTCCACGGTGGTTGCTTGTCTCCAAGGGGAGACCGGGGGTGTGCACTGGCCCCGCCCTGCTTAGCCTTGCCAGCTCCATAATCGCCGTTTAATGACCTGTTAAGTTCCCTTGGAAGCAAGGCAGCAGAGGGCTCCTGAACCCTCTCAGTTCATAGATATTCAATGAAGACCATTGCTCTACTGTCCCAAGCCGATGATTTCCTCCCCAAGATGAACAAGATTGATGTCTTACCCCTGCATTATTAAATAAGAACAGTTGTAAGCTCAGCGGGCTCATGTACCAAAAACAGCATTAATTACCTGTTTCTTCCAAATGCTGAGAAGGCTCCTCTGACCGGTAGAAGCCGTGAGGGAGCAAAACCTGGGGACCCCGCAGCTTCAGGCTTGGCCAGATTCAGGAGGGCGACCCAAGCGTTAGGTGGTAACTGCTCTCCCTCCTCCTCTTGCTCTTCCTCCTCCTCCTTCTCATTTTGAACTCAGAGCCTTGCTGGACAGGCTTTCTACTAGTTAAGCTTCGTCCCCTTTTTGCTTTAATTATTTTTCAGGTCTCTTTCTGGGCCTAACTGGCCTTGAATCCTTCTATTCACGCTTCCCTGTGGCTAGGATGGCCAGCGTGCACTGCCCTGGCCGGCTTTTGTTAGTTGAGATTTTCTCACACTCCCCCTGGGCTTGCTGGCCAGGGTCCTCCTGATTCCTGCCTCCCTGGGGGCCGGGATTACAGGCGCCTGCCGCTGTGCCCAGCAGGATTGGCCTTCATAACCATCAGGCTCACCGTCCCGCTTGCCAACATGACGAGGAGATGAGAGAGGGCTGAGAATACACGCCTGGTCAGCACACACGCACGCACGTGGGTCCCGAGTTCGGGCTCTGACTGTGGCGTGCCGGTGGGCATTCTTGGGTAGATCTACCCAAGAATTTCTCTGGGTGCTGACTGCAGATGGATAAATGCAGGTGACACAGGGCTCACCCCAAAGGGATGTTCCCAGTGCAGGTCTCCGTACTCGTGAGGCAGGGTGGTAGGACCCACGGTGGGTAGGTGTGAGCACTGCAGTCCCCACCACCCAGCTCTCACAAGGCGCAGCGTTGGCCTCAGCTGTAGGAGAGCTCCTCCCTCGGACTTTTCAACTTGGGAAGTTGTTTAGGATTCCAGGAGAGAACGCCCTTTCATCTTCTAGTGTATTTTCTCCTCCCCTTTCTTGTTTACTCCTTCCTCATCAGGAAAGCATTTGCTACTTGGGACCCAAAGACTTCCCGTTAATACAATCATCCTAAATACTGGCATAACCAAACAAAACTGCAGATGCTAACGAGCAAGCAAATACAACTCACATGTTGGGGGGAGGGTAGAAAGCCATGTAGATGGCTCAATGGCATATAGACTTCAAAAAAATGATCTGTAATTACTGGGGGAAAATGTGGCCACTATATTAAAATAAGCTCTTTATTTGTGAGGAAAAAGACCATCATATTAAGAAAAACAAACCAGGAATGCTGTTCTTTATATTTACATGAATTGAGATAATTTGGACTCTTGGGATTAATGTGAGGTTCCATTATGGATAGCACTCCATCTGTATCTTTCTGAATAGACACAGCTAAACCTTCTCCAGCCATATGCTGCCTGAATGCAGGCCGTTATCTAAATTCTCCTGGAAAAATGCTCCAATTTGTACATCTCCATCCCTCCTGATACATTTTTTTTCTTTTACCTCCATTTCCAAACTCCTTTGCGGCATAGCAGGCAGAAGCCACATTCCCAACCCAGCACAGGGCTCCGACTGTACAAGCCAGGGGAGTGGCCCTCAGCCACTCTCCCCCGGGGCGTCCCCCCTGGCAGAGGGCCAGGCACGGCCACCTGGGTCCCAACCCAGACCGCCACCTGTTTTTGTTCGTTTGCACACCAAGAATGTTTTACTTAGAAAGCAATTCGTAATGGAGCCATGCTTACGACCTGTGAGACGCGGGCACGGTTTGACCATCGGTCTGTGCGAAGAGCCTTGGGGGCCAGACATGGACTGCATTCACCTCGCCTCTTCTCTCCCCATACTGCAGCATGTTGGAGAGCCACAGAGAGCCACTCTCCAGCCTGTGGAACTCGAAGACATATGCACGTCCTGTACATGGACTGGAGGGGTTTGGGGCCCCTTCTTTAGATCTCTCTCGAAGCCAGAGGATCTCAGTTCTGCTAGAGCCCCTACGTGTCACCCAAGAGGCCTTTGCCTGACTGTGCTGAGCCCTACAGACCGTGGCATCACAACTGGAGAGCCGGGGCAGGATCCAAGCTGCCTTCACCCCGTGGGCACTCGTGGCCGTAGGCTTCAGGCTGTCTCCCTCCTGTCACTGTCGATGCTGCAGGAAGAGAGGCCTGTGGACGCTCAGGTATCCACCTGGGGCTACCCGCAGGGCCACGCACAGGTCAGTACCAGGAAATACCACAAAGCCACCTGCATTCCATGGATTACTTTGCCCTGTGGGGCCCGGGACACGCTCCCTGGCTGAGACGGGAGACACTGGGCATTTTAGAGCAAAAGCTCTCTGCTTTTCTTCCGTGCCAGCACAGCAGGACCCAGGAGGGGCCGTGGTGCTCCCCCACAAGAGAGCAATATCCCCTCTGGGGCCCCCGCGGGGGGCTAAACACCTGCCCTCCTGAAGGGGCTGTACTGTTACGAGATTGCACACCGCGCTATGTAATTTCAGCAAAGGATATTTGGAGTTTGCTCAGAAGAGGCATTGAAATCAAATAATCCATTTATCAAGCTGCCTTTTGTTTCAAGAGAAAGGAAACAATGGCCATATTTAGCAGAAAGAGACGTCTGTGTCTGAGGAATGTTAATAAATCACGAGCAGGGAAGGGAAGGACTCGGGCTGGCTTGTGTTTCAAGCGAGCTGCCGTGACGCGGAAGGTAAACCCAGCCCGGCGACCCTTGAGGCACAGAAAGGCCGGGGCTCGGCGCCTCGGGTGTCTGATGTCAGCTGGTGAACACAGATGTCGGAGGACAAAGGCACTGCGGCCAACGAGGCCAGCAGCCTCCTGACTGCAGATTCCTTTCTTGCCTGGATACCATGCCACTGTTTGTCTTCACGTGTGAACATCAACCATTTCTCAAGCCCAAAAGCTTTTTCTCCCAACTTACCAAGCTGCTGCTGCTGCTGGCAAAAATGGTGATGATGATGATGGTGGTGGTGGTGGTGATGGTGATGATGATGATGATGGTAATGATTATAAAAAGTAAAACAGTTCCCCCATCCATTGTCAGGCTGGCCAAGAGCACTGCTTGTTGATCTAAAGGAGTTTTCAGCAATTCAGTCTAAACATATGGATTCTGAGGCTCAGATATTTAAGGTGTTTGGGAAAAGAAATCCCCATTGAGTAAGGTGTGTTTTGGGGATGCATTGACTTGTTATGGATTCTGTCTGGCTCGAGATGTTGGTTGTGATTTCTTCTTACGCTGGAGAAGACTGGACTAAAAGCTTTCCTGCCTTCTCCCAGTTCACACTGGATGGCACTTAGCACTCTCCGAAATCGGGTTGGATCAGCAGCCGGCCCACACTGCCATGGTGCCTTCCTCCTTTCTGCTGATCCAAAGTGTGTCCATGCTGGAATCACTGGCTTTGCTACTCTTGGTGAAAGCCCTTCCTTGGCCTGCTCTTGTTCCTGGGAGCCACTGGGTTTGGTTTGATCTTACCTCCCTGGAGAGGGAAGCATGACCTGGCAGTCCCTTGTCTCTTCCTGATTTGGCATATCCTGAAAATCTCATCCCTGTGCATTTTTTCACTGGGTGACATTACAGGATGGGTTCACAAGAGCCTAGACAGTGTGTGTCCATCACTGGACGCAGGCCCTTGATGTACTCAGCGTGCTTGGCCAACAGAAGACAGCTGAGGTGTCACACTGCTGTTGTGGGACTGCACGCTGCGCCACGGTCACCATTCTCCTCTCCACCAGGGGAGAATGCACAGGAGCAGACACATAACTGACACAGTCGCTTGATATCATTACTGCACGTCCTGCACATGCGTGACTGGACAGGCTGTGTCCTCCTAGGGCAGGCACCGCAGCAGAGCAAGCTGCTCATGCCAGCGTCTCCTCAGGGTGAGGGCGGGGTGTGGCACACTGACACCGCCGTGGCTGAGAGGCTCACAAGGCGCAGCAGCTCACAGCAGCAGCAGCGTCTAGGTGGACAGTTGTTGACCGAGACATCACGGTGTGTGTGCGTGCGTGTGTGTATGTGTGTGTGTGTGCATGACTGCCTTTCTTTTGGAGTCCATGATGGGTATCCAGCCTGGGGCAAAATCCAACCCTGCCCACCTTCCTCGAATGGCTTCCCCTCCTCCTCCCCCCAGGTCCTGAGCGTTCTCCCCACCCCCCACCCTCATTGGAGTCCCACCCTGGGTCCTTCCCCATCCCTCCAGTTCCAGCCCAGAGTTGGCCGGAAGGTGTCACCTGGTCAGCGTGTCTGAAAGCAAGCCTCCGAGCGCTGCCCTGAGTGCCTCTGGTCAGCTGACAAGGTCGCGCCCCTGTCATTCTGTCGGGGCAGCAGGTGACACTGCCATCTTCTAAGGCCTACTATCTCCCCATCTCAAAAACTCAATTTCCGGCCGTGGCTTTGCAGTGGAGTCCTCTGATGAGCGAGTGATGGAGGACGCAATATCCCCGCTTCTGACAGCAGACTCCGATAAGGAGAATGGATAAGCAGGGAGGTGACAGCACGTGGACGGGCTGTCTGCGTGGGGCAGGTGCAGACAGGCAGCTGTCATCTGCTCCCAGCGCCTCCCCGCGTGGCCTTCAGATGCCAGCACTGGTTTTCCCGGGGTATTGATTGGGGCCTGAGAAATCACTCGCCGGCCCTGTCTCTGTGGAGGACACTGGTGTGACTGGCGCAGGCAGACTGAGAGAAGGGTGTCTGGCAGACTTGCAGAGACACGGCGGCCATGGGCTGGCTTCCTTGGACTCGGGAAATCATATTTTAGGAACAGGTGTCCTACGAAAGCCGGCAGCCACCAGTTCCTTAACCTGCTCTACCAAGCTTCCTCAGACCTGAGATGTGCCCAGGCGATGGAGCAGTGCTTCGGACTGTCAGGGTGCAGGCGGGGTCACGCACACCTCCCACCGCTGGGTACTGGACAGGCCCAGACTGGGCTTGAAATCAGAAATAAATATGTAGCAGCAGCCAACCCCACTGGAGTCCTTAGGCAATTGGTAAACAGGGGCAAGGGTCATCTCACCAACCCTGCCCATGCCCGGGTGGGAGGGTGGCTGGTGGAGAGAGGTGGGCCCGGCCGTTTTGTGGCAGCAGATGGCTGGGTGTGAATTTCAGCTTCCTTCCCCATCAGGACTTCCTGGGGAGGCGGTCAGTTTCCCTGGCCCTCATTTTCCTCTTCTATATGAAGTGATCCTTACAATACTTAACTGCACAGGTCATTAAGAACGGGCTGAGATTCTGCCTTGAAATGATCTAAAACCATACCCAGCTCTTGGGAGGGAGCTGGCGGTGGTGCTGGCTACTCTGCCAGGGGCTGCCTCATCACAAAAGGCACAGGAGCCCGTTACTCCCCTGGGGGGGGGGGTGAGGTGGGGGAGTAGGCGGCAGGCAGGCTCTAGGGGGCCTGCTCTTCCACAGGGAAGAGAGCTCATCCTCTAGTGAGGTGAGCTCAGTTTGTTCTTTATGGAGATGTCAGGAGCCAAAAGAGTACAAACAGCCTCCGTTCCCTGGGCTCCACCGTGACACGCGGCCCCTCGGCCAGTGCGGTCACTCCGAGCGACTGGGAAGCCAGTGCTGACTGATGGTTGAGACGGCAGTCGGCACCTCTCGAGGGGAGCAGTCACACAGAGGGTGTGCGCACGAGTCCAGGGACCAGCTTCCACAGCCGCTGACTCCTACGGTCCAGAGGTGTCTGCCTACATGTCTGTCTGTCTGCACGAGGGAAACGAAGCTCACAGGAAGGAAGAATGGGCCACTGTTATGTGGCTGATGAGTAGATCAAGCCTAGGTCTCTCTCCACGGCCACCTGTCCCGCCTTCGGCCCCTGCCCAAGGCCCCAGCCTCCCCTCACAGTGTCCTTGGCTCAAGTTCAATCTCACACCCTAGAAGAATTCAGAAGTAGGCTCAGCAGAAAGGCTGGAGCTTGGAGCTAGCTGTCTACTCCCTGCTCAGGACAGAGTGAGCTGCTCAGAAAATGAAGTACTGCCGAGAGGAGACAGCCAGGGAAACCTACCACACACGGCCTTGTCTTGTGAAGACAGCTCAGTACCTGCTCGAAAGCAAATGTTCACCTTGAGATGTTCTTCAGATGCTGCGTTTGCAGATGGACAATGAGGAAACAGCTTGTGACCCTCGTGCAGGCAGGCCTGGGCCTCTATTTGATTTCCAAAGCCTTTGAGAGAGAGATGAATCTCTAAATCTGTGCACTTCAAGTTCTAATAGCTTGGGGTGGGGGTAAGAATGAATACTTCAAAAGGAAAGCATTAGATGTCACCATTGCTTGGGGTTTTGTTTTTGTTTTTAGTAAAACTATGATAAGTTTTGCTTAACTAGCTGATGGCTCCATTGGGGACAGAGATCCAGAACTCTTTTTGGAATATTGTACCAAGGCAGGACCTCGTGAGTGTGTCTCAAGCTGGTGCAGGATGGGAGGGGTTAAGGGAAATGCTGAGCCATTCCCAGAGGGAGGAGGATGAAGGGTCCCGTTATGGTGTCCTTGGGAGGAGCCCTCGGGGAAAGGGACAGGCAGGAGTCTCATTTCCTTGAAAAAGTCATCTGGCCGCAGTGGCGAAGGTGGCTCTGATCTGCGGGCAGAGTCCCTGCCAGGGAAGGATTAAGGACGCCTGGCGTTTAATCCTGGGGGCTGCTTGGCTTTGTTGGGGAAGAGGACTGGACTCTGGCCTGCAGGCTGGCATCCCACAGCAGGCCCGGCTGCTTTCCTGCAGGAAGGAGAAGGTCTCTGCTCAGAGGATTGAGAGCTCCCTGGAAGAAAGGGTCCCAAGGAAGAATACCTCTGAATGTCTCCCCCACACCCCCCTTTTACAGTTTCACTGTTTGAGACAGAATCACACATATAATGTTCCTTTCCCACGATATACCCAGAGGATTTTCTTAATAAGGAGATTCCTCTTACATAATTACAGTACACTTGTGAAAATGAGGAAATGAACACTGATACAATATTCACTCTTTTAGAGAGTGACTGCAAATGTTGTCACCTTTTTTTCTCAGTAGTTGGTTCAGCTTAGCGTTTTTACTCATTGTTTTCATTACCATATGTAAAATGTTAACATATTCCAAAATTTCTGACTAGAGAAGAAAAAAATCCATCCATTCTACCCTTCCACCTCCCCTTGCCGGCCTTTGCTCTCTGCTCTTCTGTCTGGGCCCCGGCTGGTAACAGGCAAGGGTGCTGGCTCATCCTGGATGTGTTGTGTGTGTCCACGAATGAGCAGACACTGAGTGCTGTGATCTCCCTTCTCTCACACACAAAAGGCACCATATGATAGGCAGGCTTTGTACTCTGCTTTTGTACTTAGCAGTACGCCCTTGAAATCTCTCCGAATTGGCTGGTACAGACTTTCCACCCTCTTTTTCTGGACTGCATAGTCCGTTGCTATGTGATGTCCTCCATTTCCTGCATCTCTGTGTTGGTTTATGTATCAGAGTGAACCGCGTAGTTGTAGGCACATTTTATGATTGACAACAATGTTTTGATGAATGATCTTGTACATATTGAGCATATAGATCGCTGAATCACCTCAGCTGTGTCTCTATCATCAGATGGATTCAAGTAAAAGGAAAATGCATATGGCGCTTCATTAGATGGTGCCTGATTTCTTCCAGAGGATTGGACCAATTTGTCAGTAACAATGTACTAGACTCTCTCCCATCTATAATCTTGCTAACAATATGTTTGCTGTGATGCTTTGTAATTTCTACTGGCATGATAGATAAGAAAGGCTACATGCTCATAGTTTTAACTTATGTTTCTCTAATTGTGGGTACAATGGAATAGCATTCATGCGTGTAATGGCAATTTTAACATATTTATTGAGAATGGTTTCTTCATATCTTTGCCCATTTCACTCTCCAATTTTTTATTCTTTTTTCCCCTCATGACAAAGTCTCTCACCATCAGTGATATTGGTCTTCTCTCAGCAGGACA
This sequence comes from Dipodomys ordii, assembly GCF_000151885.1. NCBI lineage: Eukaryota > Metazoa > Chordata > Mammalia > Rodentia > Heteromyidae > Dipodomys > Dipodomys ordii. The sequence continues at coordinate 1,844,470 of NW_012267282.1, read as the reverse complement.
TACAAATGTGTTCACACGGCTTGTCATTTTTCTTTTACCTTCATGGTGTTTTCTGTCATGCAAATTTAGAAATTATATAAGTAAACTTACCGTGTCATAATGCATTTGGATTTCGAGCCATGATTAGAAAACTTTTCCTACCCTTATGCTATGATGGAGAAACCCTTCACATCATCTTTACTACCTGAAAGATTTAATTTTCTTATATGTAAATCACTGGTCCACTTGAAGTGTATTCTTGAGTAGGCTGTGAAGTATGGATCTAATTTTATCTTCTTTCCAAATGGCTACCCTGTGTCCCAGCACTATTTACTAAAAATGTATGTTTCCCTAGGGATTTGAGATGCCACCTCGGTCTTGGCTAAACTTTTTTGTGTTCTTGTTGGGTTTATTTATGGTTTTTTCTATTTCACCGGTCTATTTTCCTATTCCATTAAATGCAATTTAAACTCATGCAAATTACCTCTCAGAGGTAAAGCACCAGCTTTCTGTTTGCTGCACTTTGTAAACCTGTCACCATTCACCAAGTCTTACTTCACAGAACCCTGTTTTACATACTTCAGCCCAACCTAAGTATGTAATTTGTAATCCCGTAGACTCGTTTAACTGGCTGATTCCAGAAGGAATATGAAGGTGTCTAAGCCAGGCTCGGGTGGTTTCTGTCTGTGACCCTAACTGCTCAGAATGCTGAGATCTGAGGATGTCTGCTTGCAGCCCATGCACACAGGGAGTTACCCAGCAAAACAATGTCAACAACAACAATAATAATAATATATAATAGAATAGAAGTGGAACTGTGGCTCAGTGGCGGAGCACCGGCCTTGCATGGAAAAACGAGACAAGGGCCGACTTCCAGCCCCAGTACCAGGAGGTGCGCGCCTGCACACCACAGACTTCCGGCCACGTAGCCATCAGAACTCCTGCCCCCAGGCCCTCGGCCCGCCGCGCTGACCGCTGTCCTCTCTCTCTCTCTGCCCGCAGTGATCGAGGCCCGCGGCCTGGCCGACGACGGCGTCCCCGGCCTGTCCTCCTCGCCGCCCTACCTGCCGGTGAGCTTCCAGCTGCTCGGGGCGGAGGCCGCCTTCTTCCTGGCCGAGAGC
>NW_012267282.1:1830242-1840760 GCF_000151885.1 Dipodomys ordii | reverse complement strand
GCGCGGTCCCGCACCGCTGGCCCCGCACCGCTGGCCCCGCACCGCCGGCCCCGCACCGGACCAGGCGCAGGCTGACCAGAGTTGCTATGTGCACAGGGTATGTTCCAGAACCTGGTTCCCGAGCGTGATCTGGGGAAGGCCAGGGAAGGCCGCGCGTCTTCACCCCAGAATCTCACACTGAGAAGAATGTATTCGTTTGAGACTTCTTTCAAGAATCATTCTAGAAACAGAGATGCCCAAAGGAGCTCCTACTAGGTTGCATTAGGACTTAGTCCCGACCGCTCCTCCTACGGTTGTCTGGGATTTCTTAACTCAGGCTGTACGTGGACGGCTTGGGGACACTGATAAGGCACCGCGCGTGCTCCGTGCCAGCCTACCTCTGGGCCCGGGCTTGCAGGCGGGGGCTTTAAAGTTCTGCACCAAAGTTCCCCAACACACAAGCCGAGCCGAGGGCACTTGTGTCTCAGGCGGGCCGGACTCCGTGACCGGCCGCACACACGTCGTCTGAAGACTGTCTCGAAGTATCCGCTCTCATGCCAAAGGTGGAGTCCCACTGTTTAAAAAGGTCAGGTCATGGACAGTAGACGCATCTTCGGGTCTTGGCGTAATCCGTATTAAACAGGTGATCCTCTCTGACAGTTTGTCAAACAGAATTTCAATCCCTCCCGGGCGCTGGTGGCTCACGCCTGTCATCCTAGCTACTCAGGAGGCTGAGATCTGAGGATCGCGGTTCAAAGCCAGCCCGGGCAGGAAAGACCGTGAGACTCCCATCTCCAATGAACCACCAGAAAACCGGAAGTGGCGTTGTAGCTCAAGTGGTAGAGCGCTCGCCTTGAGCTGAAGAGCTGAGGACAGCGCCCAGGCCCAGAGTTCAAGCCCCACGGCCGACAAAAAAAAAAAGAATTTCAATCCCTCCTCTCCCACCCCTGTCCGCTCTTTTCTCCTTCTCTCTTCCCCTTCCCCATCCAGTCATCTCTTCCTTCCCCTTCTAGCCCCTCCCCTCTTAAGCAAATACTCCCCAAATGTCAGAGCGGGAACTTCTCTATCTCCTCTCTGCCGACAATTCTCAAGGATAACAGAATGGCAAGTTTCTGTGCTCTGTGCCCTCTGCTGGGTAGGTTCTGTGCCAGGACTGATAAATGTAGCCCTGGGGACATCAATCCTAACAGAAAAAGATTTTCTTTCAAACATCAGACGTAGTGAAGCAAGGAAGTGCGAGAGAGGCAGTTCCACTCAGAGCCTGCTGCTTCCAGGAGCGCCACTTTGCAGGCAGGGCAGGGAGCAGATTTCAGTGCAGGCCCTGAGCCGGCATTGGAGGGCTGTGTTCTGTCCCTCTCCAGCTCTTGGGTGTAGGTCCTGCTGGTTTATGAGTCCTGCCCTGGCATGGCTGGTGGGTGAAACAGTGTTATTAGCAACTAAAGTCCCCCCCACCACCACGGAATCAGCACCACTGCTTCACCTGTGCTTAAAAACACGAAATGCTCCCAGCATGTACCAATGGATAAATAAAAAGGATGGATGTAGGGGAGGAAGAAGCTTTTAGAAGTATTAAGTGGCTTTTCACGCAGGAATGTTGAGAAAAGTATCACTTTCTTGGGCAGGTAAGGTCCTTCCCAGAGGCTTCACTGTATGACGGGGAATTCAGGTGGCACTCGCAGGGTGGAGCTCACCTCCTTTAAAGGGGATGTTTTTGGTAAGATGAATCTACTACAGACAAACTTCACCCCCAACCAGCTCAGAGCAGAGCCAGAGGCTCCCAGCGTGATTCAGCCAAACTACAGGAAGTTATACAAGCATGTAGAGCGACACTGTCTACCGTACCCACAGCATGGGAGCTACTGTACCCAGGCGTCCTACACTCCATGGGTGAGCGGCAAGCCTGATACGCCCAGTTAGTGGAAGATAAAAATCCTATAAAAGGATTTTGTACAATGCAAATTAACCTTGATTAATTGATGCTGAGTGAGAGAATCCAGACATAAAAGACCACATGGGTTTATGACTGTATTTATATGAAACTTCTAGAACAAGTGAACCCATAGAGACAGGAAGTAGCAAAGTGGTTTCCAGGACCCAAGGAGATGACAAGGATGCGGGGGGGGGGGGAGATTGTAATGGCCGTGAGATTTCTTCCTGAACTAGGTAGTTATGAGGGTTGAGAGCCAGGTGTGTAGGTTGAATGGTTTAAAATAAGACTGTCCATGAGATTTTTGTTTTGTTTTATTGTCGGTCGTGGGGCTTGAACTCTGGGCTTGGGTGCTGTCCCTGTGCTCTTCAGTTCAAGGCAAGCACTCTACTGCTTGAGCCACAGCTCCAGAGCTGGTGTTGGAACCCAGGGCCTTGTACATGCTAGGCCAGCACTGTACGGCTGAGCTACAATCCCAGCTGGTCGCACAGTTCTAAACCCAGCTGTGCCCCTCCACGCTGTACTACCACAACGGGCTCCACGGGCAGGGGCCACGGGGAACTGGAGCTTGCATGCTGCTTCTGTAGGGATAGTGATTTTCTGAGTCCATCAGCGGGCTGCATGCAGGGATTGAAGCACACTTCACTCAGGTCTAGTGATTTTAAAGAGAAGCCTCAAGTATGAGCTCTGTAAGTGCAATCTCTGGCTTTGTGAGAGTGGGTGGACATCAGAGCCTCTTCCAGCCATTGCTGTCTGTGGGCTGCCATATTGTATTAGGTTCCCACAACCTTAACAGTTGAAGCACAGAACTTCCTTCCACTGTAGCTGTGGGGACTAGAGGCCTGAGGTTGAGGTTGCAACAGCGCCGCACACCCCGACAGTCTTGCGACGCAATTAGTGGCCATATTGCAAGTCTGCAGTGACTTTCTCTCTGGTCCCCATGTGTGCCTGTGTGCCTCAAAGTCACCTTTCCTGCTTCCTACAAGGACAACAGTCATGGGTTCTCATGGCACTCGAGAGGGATTCCAGTGGGAGACTCTTGACCGTTTCCCAGTTGTGCTCCACACAGGTATGAGTTAGGGTTGGGAAAGCGGTTCACCCCACTGCCAGGCAGCCCAGATGCATTGAGACTTTCCATTCAGCCTTTCCTTGGCCCTTCTGAGCTGTGGAAGCCTCTGGCACCCTCAGAGTGCTCCCTGTGCTTAGGGAGCAAAGTTACAAACGGAAATCTCTGTCCTCGCCATATAGAAGAATAAATCCTTCCCTACCAGAGACTAGGCCAACCCTCTCAAATCCATTCCTCTCATTGCTGATCACAGCCTGTGTGTCTGGTCTTGCAGTTTAATTTCAAGGAGTTTTCTTTTTTTCTGATCTCTTTTGTTTCTGAGGATTTGAAAAACCCTAGAAACCTGACTGGCTCTGGGCAGTTGCTGGACCCTCATTTCCTACTGTGCAGAAGTCTGGCTTCCAGGAAGGACTTGGTCACTCTCAGACTCATCGTTTGGAGGAGAAGACTGATTTGGGTTGGAATCAGAAAATTCTGGAAACCCATTTTCCCACACTCTGTCTAAAGTTCATTTCCCCTGTCGGATGCCTCCAAAGGCAGGGCTTGTTTTCATTTTCCTCAGCTTGTCATCTTAAATGTATTCTCCTGGAACAGAGAAAAGGAACAATTTTCTTTCCGCTTGGGAAGAAGTGAAGAAATAATGTTTCCTGCCCTGCCCCATCCCCTCCCCGGCTCCCCACACACATCTGGGTTGCCAGGCAGCCTGGCGGCGGCACTGCTTTTAAGGCTGTGATTTTGCTGTGTGGGAAACACTGGAACATAAAATTGACTCCAGCTTTGTGAACAGAGAAAGGAACCAGAGCCCTTCCGACCCTCATCCTACCTCGCATCTCCACATTCTGTAACCCACTTAAAAGCCATCTTCATTCTCAAGTTTCCCAAACCGCAGCTTTGCCTGTGGCACACAGGGTGATGGATGCGGGCAGAAGCAGAACCTGTGATCTACCTCATCTTTCTAGGAGGACAGACGGGCGTGGGGAGGAGGGAGGCTCTGGACGGGCTGGCTACGGCTCTAGAGTGTTTTCCTCTGTCCTTGTTCCAGAGCTCTGGGCATTGTTACATGTCAGCACCCTGCTGATTGGTTTCCCTATTATCACCTCTCCAGTGGCTCTCAATATCAGGTCTCTGAACCACGTGTGTCTTGAAATCTCAGGAACTATTCACTGAGTTGAAGTGTTGGTTTGGAAGGAAAAACTGTCCATGTTTCCAGAACATTCTGCTTGCCAGGCACCTTGTGGAAGGTCTTCCCTGAAGCCTGTTGTCCCTCCTCCCATGTTCCTAGGGACGGTGAGCATGTTTCTTGGTTTTAGGAGTCTTTGGATCCCCTTGAGGTGCCGGCGAGCTCCGTCCAGAAGCATGGTGAACGTTTTCTAGAATGGCAAAGGCTCCTGGGAATGCACACAGGAGGACGATGTGGGACAGGGGTGAGGCCGTGAGGAAAGCCATCTGCCCGTCTCAGCCACAAGGGCCAGTCTGCCCATCTGGCCACTCACTTGCTAGCTGGATCCCCCTCTTCCCTTCGTCCCTCCAGGGGGATGCCACGTTCTTAAGGCTGACTCAGCTGGCTTGTTTACCTTATGTCACCTAAGTCCCTGTTCTTCTGCCACCCAGAGAGCGATGGGCTAGAAAGTGTCAGGACTGTCCCACCAGGAGTTCCTGATGCTCAGATAGAAACGCTGCTGAAGACAGAGACCGTGTCTCCCCTCTCCCTGCAGGGCTGACGTCTTTGTCGCAGCATCTGTCCTGAAAGATGTGTCTCTTCTGTGTTCCAGAGGAGATCTTTAAGAGCAGAGGTTCCCACACCGAGACACAGGAGCCCCCAGCCTTTTCTGCTGCTCGGGTGCAGCTGCGGTCAGGATGGGGCTGGGGTGGAGGCTCCTCCCGGGCAGCTGTCTCCAAGGCCCCGTGGGGTGTCCAGACCACTGCATTCTCATGTCGAGTGCATCATTCATTCTAATGCACTCTCAGGTGCTCTCAGTGAGGAGAGAATGACCTCCGGTAGTGGGTGGCACTTGGTTTGGTTGCAACCCAAACCAACATAAACAGAGAAACACACATAGTCTCCTCATCACTAGAAGTGCCCAGGGATTCAGGTGAAAAGCCTCTGGGTTTGAATGACACGCTGGGCTCTGCTCTGTCCCTCCAGTGCCTGGCTCTCTCTTGGGCATCATTACCTCACTGGCTGTCTGCATGGTGACCGCCAGTGATTTCCAGCTGGGACCACACGCTTGGACGTCTCTTCCCTAATAAGTCCAATAACTGTCCTGTAATTGAGTTGCCTTGACTCTGTTTGGGCCACATCCCATCCCTAATCCATTTACTGAGACCAGCAAATGTTATGTTTGTTTAGCGTGCGTATTCCAGGTTCCCCTGTGAGCTAGAAGAAGCAAATTCATCTCAGCAGAATGTAAACTCCAAGTGTATACATGGCCTTTGTGCAAAGAGAAAAACTGAGAGGCAGGTACGAGAAGAAGTAGGGTATGTGAACTGGGGTTTGGAACTAACCCCAGCACTAGCATAGCGGAGGAGGAACAACTCGAGAGAGACGAGCAAATACAAAGCCACAGCCCGGGTTCCGAGCTGTGCCACCCTGATGGGCCCCTGAACCCCTCTGCGCCTCCGTCCCTGTGCTCGGGTCATAACTGTAATGCCTGCTCCGGGCCGGCTCCTGGTTGGAGGCTGTGAGGGTGGCCGGGGGCACCCTGGGGGGCAAGCCCACTGCTGCAGCACCGCACACTCCTGGGCGGAAGGGGGGCTCCGGAGCTTCTCTAACGCCAACCAGTGTTTCCAACCACAAGCCACCTCTCCAGGGCAGACTTGACAACGTCTGAAAACCCTTCGGGTTGTGGACTCGGAAGAGGGAGTTGCAAGGGGACGAGGCCAAGCTGCATTCTCAGAGCTGTCGCTCCATGGGGAACACGTCCTCCCTCCCCCTACCGGAGATGAGCACTGGCCGGTAATGCGGAGACGGAGGACTTCCACACACCGGTCATCAGGTGGAGCGGATCACCAAGCCTGCAGGCTAAAACCAATGGTGCTTCAGTCTTAAGAACCAGTGTGAAGCCAGGCCTCGGAGTGCATGCCTGCAACTCCAGATCACAGGCTGAAGCGCCCCCCCCCAATCAGAGTGAGCAAGCCCCTAGCTCAAAGTCAGACACGAAACCAGTGGTGCAGGGTGTGTCTCAAGCACTGGAATGCTTGCCCATGTGTGAAGCTCTGGGGTCAACCTCTGGCACCACACAGAGGCATGCGTGCACGCACACGTGTGCATGCGTGCGCGCACACACACACACACACACACGTGTGCACACACACACACACGCGAGGTGAGCTCCCGTGACTCCCGGTGCTCCCAGGCATGCGGTCCGGTGAAAGCTGTCTGCCACAGGCACAACAGCTCTGCTCAGCCACACTCTTCAAATGTTCTTCCCTGACGTTGGCTGAAGACAGCGTGCCGTGGACCATTGACATCCATTGTCCTGTTTATCAAGGGCAAGGAACTGACATAATAAATTAGTACATCTTCACATGCCTGCTTTGAGAGTAACGACTGGGAAACCGGGGCACCGAGAGCCAGTGGGTCCTCACTGCCCCCACTGTCCATGCCCGAGGGCCACCTCGCGGCCACCATCATCTCGCTGGGTGGCAATGAGCACTTCCCCGAGCAGCGCTGCTATTGGCAGCCGATGGCCCGTGTGGTGTTTCTCAGATAGAAGAGCTTTAGATCCAGTCTGGCCCCCCACACACCCGTGCTCCGCGGTGGGGGAGGAGGCTGGCACTCAGCAGTGCGTCCATCTGTCCATCCGCAAGGGTGTGGAAAGATGCCAGTGGCTGGGCGGGGCTGTCCGCTGCAGGGTCCTGGGAGCAGCCTCTTGAGCTGCTGAGATTCCGGAGGCTTCAAAAGGCTCCTCTCCCGCTCCACTCTCTAGAGCGCCTTCCGCGGGCACTTAGCTGTCGGTCCCACCTTAGGTTAGGGGATAGTGATGTGATGTAATATAATGGTGTCTTTGTGGCCTTGTATTCTTCTCACACCACTGTTCCCAAGATTCAAGGCAGAAAGTGTGCTGTGCTGGGGCGCACAGGGCGGACCGGACCGCAGAGCCCTTGCTGACATAACTGAATATGGAGAGGGGCCTGAAGGCCCTCCGCGCATCAGAGCCAGTGAGGACCTGCAAACAGCGCAGAGCTGGACCGAGACACTTCTCACAGAGGCCCCGATTAAAGATAAAAATTAGCCCAGCCACCTGAAGCCACCCACAAACATACCATGGTGTGAGGAGAGACCTTCCAACCACACAGACCAAACCTGGAAACTAAACGTAGCCGGTTACTTCCCGGTCCTTCCTGGGAGCTCGCCCGCCAGGGTCTCCCAGGGCTCCCAGTGTGCACATGGAATTTTCCTAAACGTATGCGTCAGATCAGCTTGGAGGAAATTGAGCATCAGCACAACCCTGCAAGGGTGCTTGAGGCCTTAGGAGATGAGACAGGAGGGAAATGGGTGATCTGGCCTGTCTCCAAACAAAACACCAAGAGCAAGGGGGTCTCAGAGAACAGCGGCGGGGATGGCTGGTGATAGCGGGGCTCAGCACCCCTCGGTGACCAGCACAGGAAGCGGACACAGAGAAGGGTGTGGGGGGTGTGCCCCGGGGTGTGGTGAGGCGGTTGGCAGTCTGCTGGCTGTTTCTGGAAGCCCCTCCAGACTGAGGTCGATGGTGCTGCATTATGTGAGTGCGTGAGGGTGCCTTGCTCTCTTGCATGGCTGCCAGCACATGCTGTGTGTTTTCTTGGCGATGGCCTCCTGAGATGGGATGGGATTTCAGTGTAGCTCTGAGTTGTATTTTCTTCCTGGCAAAGGGCATTGAACATTTCCGAACGTATCTGTTAGTCATGTGTTAGTCTTCTTCTGTGAACTGTCTTTTCAATTCATTTTCCCAGCTACTGATTGGGCCGTGAGTGCTTTGCATGTTCTGGTTATGAATCCTTTATAGCTAGGGATGATTCTGCATGCTGGCTCTGGATTCTAGTTTGTTAAGTTTGGTACAGTCCTGTCGATTCTTGCTCTTACGTGTTGAGCAATTGGAATAACCCGCCTGCAAGTTGCTTGTTGCCCATCTTCTGAGGTTCGGTGCACACCTCCCAGAAGACCCTGGACAGCTGTGGGTCAGAAGGAGGCACAGGGCGGGGGCGGGGGGGCGCACCGGTGGGTGGGGGACAACGGGGGCTTGCCAGACTCTCAGATGAAGTTAGACCATCTTTTGAAATAATTGCTCCAAAGAGAAATGAACTCAATGGAAGGGGCCAGGAGGCTTTGTGTGTGTGGAATGAGATCTATGACAATGAGGTTTGCTACCCAAAAAGCAGCAGAGCTGGCTGAGCCTCTAGTGTGTTTGACAGAGGACCTGTCTCTGCCCATCATTTCATTCATTCTTTCCATCCTAGAAACCTCCAGAAAATGAGTGCAGAAAGACCTTCTGTTCTCAGCAGGCGTAATCAAGGGTTCCAATTACCAACACTGCTCCCTCAAAGTCAGAGCTGGTGTGGGGACTCAGAGCAGTCTTCCCGAAGCCAGAAAGACTAGAGGAAAACTGGGTACAGTCAGTTGGCAGCAAATATGGGAGACATTCCTTCATGTACTCCCTTAAGATTAAGGGAACAAAAGTCATTTTAGGAGAAATGAAGCAGGGCAGCTTCAGGAGACTGAGGCCCAGGGAAGGTAACTCAGAAGCGTAGTATTGAGAAACTTAGAAACGCTGTCTTTGCTTCAAAGAGAAACAGGATGCATTCCTTCCTGAGGGATGCGTTTATGTACACCTTCCTGAGGGGGGGGGGGAAACCGCTTCCCAAACTTAAGCCACTGGCCCTGGGCTGTGGTGAGGCACCTCCCTAGCTCAAAGATAAGGATCTAAGGGGGGGTGGATTCTTGCCTGGAAACTCAGAAAACAATGCCAGGTGTGGTTAGAGCAAAGACAAAGAACCCAGCTTTGCATAACTTTGAAGTCGACCCTCCAAGCCCCAGGAGCAGCTGTCTCTATCTCCACCCTCTGTTAGGGTGCCTGGCCTTCTGTGTGTGTTTACCTACGTTTTGTCTGCTTGTTTACTTAATAAAGCACTGCCAAGTTTTCTTGCCCTTGTGACTTGTCCAGAAATTCTTACTGTGAGATCAAAGTCAAGGCTCCTATGTGAAGAGTGTCTGCATCTTAAAGGGAAGCAGCCCTAACCTCACCTCTGCCTGGTGTCAGGAGCATCTCTGCTCTTTGTCACCGAAGGGAGGCAAGTCCAAGATTAGATCTGACAGCATAGCCTGAGGTGAGGGGCGGGCCGGCCTCCTGCTGAGGGAGAGAGGCAGGCTGTGTGCAGGGGTGGGGCGGGCACTGTGCAGGGGTCAGGGCCGGCCGTGTGCAGGGGACACGGGGCAGGCCGTGTGCAGGGGACATGGGGCGGGCCGTGTGCAGGGGACACGGGGCGGGCCGTGTGCAGGGACGAGGGGCAGGTGCTGCAGAATGAGGGGTGCTCTGGGCCTCTGGCCAGGCTGGAGCACCCCTGAGCCGTCAGCAGGACTGTTCACCCCTGGAGGGCTGCTGGCCACTGCATGGTGGGCGTCATACCACATATGGCTGAACGCTGGAGCTCTTGGGTTTGCTTTCCTCCTGTTGGGAGGTACTTGGCTTTTGCTTTTGTTTCTGAAGGGAGGATTGTCTCCTGACACCACTTTTGTGATCTTAAGATCCCTCAGAAATCATTGTCACTACCCCAAGCACCTCGCATCTCCTGCCCTTCCTCCAACTCAGACTCGGGAGCCATAGCTACCTGCCTTCCGGCTACTCAGATCCCTAGCTGGGTTTTTATTTGCTCCCTCATTGTCATGGGCTGGCAGCATCTCCCATCTCCTGCCCGTCCTCTAACTCAGAGTCAGAGCTAGCTGCCTTCCAGCGGCTCAGTTCCCTAACTGGGTTTTTATTTGCTCTCTGAGTGCTTATCACCTCAAAGCAAACGCTGGCTCCTGCCAGTCTGGTGATGTTTCGTTTGCCCTCGAGGTATGTGGCACAGGGCCAGGTGCAGACTACACCTGATCCTGGGGCTGAAGTTAGCCGCCTGCTGGTCTGGAGGCATCTGCCGATAAAGCCCAGTGTCTCCAGGGAAGGGGCCTTGCGTCTGCCCCCAGGGAAAGGAACAGCCACCTTGGCATTGTCCCGTAGTTTCTCCCTCACATTTGCACAGCAGTCCTGCCTCGGGCTCTGTGTGGGGGACTGTGAGGAAGTGGCCAAAGCAGTCTTCAGGGCCGGGACCTGAGGTGAGAGGGTGTCTGAGAATGTACAGGCCTTAAGGACCAGGAAGTTACCTGGAGGAAGTCACCTGGAGGAGGCCACCTGGAGGAGGCCACCTGGAGGAGGCCACCTGGAGGAAGTCACCTGGAGGAAATCACCTGGAGGAGGCCACCTGGAGGAAGTCACCTAGAGGAAGTCACCTGGAGGAAGTCACCTGGAGGAAGTCACCTGGAGTAGGCCACCTGGAGGAAGTCACCTGGAGGAAGTCACCTGGAGGAAGT
>NW_012267282.1:1829542-1830192 GCF_000151885.1 Dipodomys ordii | reverse complement strand
CAGAACGGAGGGCGGAAACCACCCGACCCAGACAGGCGGCCTCACCCGGGCCCCCGACCTGCGGTGGGGTCCGAATCCGTCTCTGGCTTGGACACGCGGATCTTCCAGTGGCTGTGGGGTGGGAACCGACGGGAATGGCGTGTGTGTGAGCGCGCGTGCAGAGAGCCCAGGCCTGCAGCGCGTGGCGGTGGTGTCGTTGTCGCTGTGGTCGTTGTTTCTTGCCTTTGGCGGGTTAAATGTTGTTCAATACTGCCAGGGAGCGGTTGGGATGCCTGGGTGTGCGCTCCGACCAGACGCTGGGCCGCAGGGCGCATGCCCGACCAAACTAGGCCGCCTCCAAACTAGGCCACCGTGAGCCGGGCCGCAGAGCGCACGCCGGACCAAGTGCTGGGCCTTAGTGCGCATGCTCAACCATACTAGGCCGCAGCACACATGCGTAGGATCTGCAGCGCGCATGCCCGATCAAACGCCGAGCCTTAGTGCGCATGCCCAACCAAACCAGCGTATGCCTAGTCCACAGAGCACGCACGCGCCTAGGCTTCAGAGCGCATGCTCAACCAAATGCTGGGCCACAGAGCGCATGCCCAATCAAACGCTGACCAGCAGAGCGCATGCCCAATCAAACGCTGACCAGCAGAGCGCATGCCCAA
>NW_012267282.1:1777018-1826417 GCF_000151885.1 Dipodomys ordii | reverse complement strand
GAAGTCACCTGGAGGAAGTTACCTGGAGGAAGTCACCTGGAGGAAGTTACCTGGAGGAAGTTACCTGGAGGAAGTTACCTGGAGGAGGCCACCTGGAGGAAGTTACCTGGAGGAAGTCACCTGGAGGAGGCCACCTGGAGGAAGTTACCTGGAGGAGGCCACCTGGAGGAAGTCACCTGGAAGAAGTCACCTGGAGGAGGCCACCTGGAGGAAGCCCGCACCATTCTGAGATTCAGTCATGGAGCATGGCTGCACAGACCTTCATTTGTGAGCCGTCTCCAGAAACGCAAGCAACAGGCCTGTTGCTATGGAAATTGCTGACTTTTTTTTTTGCATAAGCGAAGTTAGAGACAATATTACATAAAAAAAATGCTGAAACTTTCTTCCTCCTCCCTCCAGATTGCTATCATTTTGTCACCTAATTTAAGCAGCCTGATGGAGTGCACCTTTGAACAGAATTGAACAAACAGATTAAAAGAGAAGGGGGCAATTCATAAGATTCAAGTGACCTCTTTTCCCTCTCGTTTCTTCTCCTAAGGTCGAGTGCTCCAAGCTCTTCGCTGGTTCTCTCTGCCATTTTGGAAAATGTCAGGCGGTCCTCCTCCCAATGCTGGGTGCCGAGGGGTTTGCTATTTGAGGCACAGTCCTAGTATCAGGGTGCCCCCAAGTTCACACCAAGACCCCAGGAGACAGGCTCTCTGCTCATGGCCACCAGTCCCCCTCCCGCATCTCGCACGGTCCTCGGGTGTCCCGTGGGTGTGGCGGGTGGAGCCCTACCCCGGTGCCCGTGTTTACAAACCCTCCAGAAACGGCTGCTCACAGTGTCCCCCGCCAAAGTGTCTGTGGAATAGGAATGAGCACTTGATCACCGAGTGGTGGTGACCGAAGCGACCTCCCACCCCTGCCTCTCTGCCGCGGCCTTTGCACTGATTCCAAGGATGCTCTCCCCGCAGACGTGCAGCGGAGCTCTGTGTATGGCACGGGAATGGCAGGCCTCCAAACGCCTAGAACCGCCACAGGGGAAACGTGAGTGTGAGGCGATCTGCCTCTGCGTCTTCCCAGGTGCTGACAGCTTCATGATGATACCGTCTACCGCCACCGCCTGCCCCTTCCACTGCAGAGACAACCAGAGGGTGATGTGAGACATGGCTGATGTATATAATGAGATTGATTGATTGATTTGATCAAAAAATGTTGGCCATAGTCCAGGGAATCAAGGTTCAAGGCCATTCTGGGCAAAAAGTTTGCAAGGCCCCATCTCATCCAGTAAAAACAAGCTGCCAGCCCACCTATGCGGGAAGCATAAATAGGAGGCTCTCGGTTCAGGCCAGCTCAGGCCTGAGAGCATAAGATCCCATCTGAAAAAGAGCTAAGGGAAAAGGACAGGAGGATGTGTCTCCAGCGGCAGAGCATCTGCTTAGCAAGTAGAAGGCCAAAAGTGTTTTATTCACTTTCTCCGATACATTAAAATTCCGTTTCCTCCGTGGACAGGAAGAATCATTAGCAAACCTGAAGCAGTCAGACTCAAGTCTCAGCTCAGAAGCCGTGGACGTAGAGAGAGCTGCTGGCCTTCGGGTGGGGGGTGCACACGGCAGACAGGTGATGGGTCCCCACTGGGATGTGGGAAGAGCTGAGCGGAGAGCACCTCATCATCAAGGACAAAGGGCTTTACCTGACCCCCAGGGCCACGCGGCCAGGGGGGGCAGACATCAGCGGTAAACACAGAAGAACGCTGCGTGCGTCTGTCGTCAGCTCTGCCCGCAGATCAGCCCCGCAGACTCTGGTTCAGACGCCGAGACGGTGCTCGCGCTGCGGGGAGCCGGGCTGGCTCCCACCCTGGCAGCCGCCTCCAGACCTCTGTCTAGGAGTGATGTCATCCACAGTCCCGAGGCTGACAGTGCCTTCGTGCTCTCCCCTTGGATCTGACCGCAGGACGCTTTTCTGATGGGCAGTTCTGTGGCTGCACAAACAAGTGCCCCTCCCCAGCCCTGTGAGGGCCGTGTCCCGGGACTCTCAGGGATTGGGAGAGCCGCCTCCGGACCCGCTGCATGCAGACCCCAGGCAGCCGCAACAACGTGCTGACCTTCACGCCCCAGCACAGGGCCCAGAGGCTCCTGGCCTGATGGCATTTTGTTGGGCTGTATGCTACCCTAACAATTAAAGCATTTTATTGAAGGAACTGCTTTCTTTTAAAGCCCTGAAGGATCTGAAAGTTGAACCCACTTTTCTGGTCAAAGAGAGTGGAGCCGGGGCTGTCTGTTCCTCGCTCTATCCCCGCTCCCCGGCCCCCAACACACACACACACACACACACACACACACACACACACACACGCAGCCTGCCTGCCTGCCTGCACCCAAACGCCTGGCCCAGGCCCTGCAGGCAGTGTGCTCGCAGCCCCTACTTGAGCACCCTGGAACTTGAGGTCTTAGGCTTCACGAAGTTAATTGTGTAAACCAGCTCCACCTCCTGGGATCCAGCGGACGGGACGTGTCTCCTGATCTGTCCGTTCTTACTGTGAGCCATAGGACTTCTTCATTTAGAGCAAAGCCAACGGGAAACCATGCTCTTGTTCGATGTGATCATGAATCCACTGTGGAGGAAGCAAGAATGGTTTTCCAGCCTGGCTGTCTATACGTGGTGGCAGAGTTGCCTGCCAGGGTACAAGATGCCAATCCTTTGTCTCAGGAGAGCAGGGCCCCTGTAACAGGTCAGGTGGCTTCTTTGCAATGCAAACATTGAAGCAAATGGAGCCACATCTTGGTGAACTACTAGAACTTTCCCCCGTGGAAAAGCCTTGCTGGGGAGGGTGAGGACGAAGGACCATGTATATTTGATGGCTAGAAGCTGAAGCAGAAAGGAGGGAACTTTCCGGGAAATGGATTCCAGTGTAATACTCCTTGGGTGCCAGGATTTCCCAGTGAAATATCCACAGTGACTTCCAAGATGGAGGGTCAGCCAAGGCCGGCCAACCGTGGCCAGGCTCCGCTGCGTGGAGAAGGAGGCCCGGGCGGTGCCCCGAACATGCCCTGCACATCCTGTGCACCTCCGCCGCCCCTCGCTGCAAAGAAACACAAGACCATTAGTGTCCAAAGAGGGAAGGGTGATGTGGCCCGCAGTTCCAGAGGCCCCGGCGCATGGTGATGTGGACCAGCTGCTCTAGCGGCCGGGAGACCCCACCGTGGAGCACCAGGAGCAAAGGCGAGGCTCACTGGAGGCCTGGGAAGAGAGCCAGGGAGGAGCTGGGCTCCCAGGAGCCCTCCGGACCCCACATCCCAGCCGCCCGGGACGCACTTTCCTCCCCAGGGCTCATCTTCTAAAGACTCCCCACCTCCCCAGGGGGCCACAGCTGGAAGCTTCCAAGGACACACTGGATCCGGAGAATGCAATGAAGGAATATCCAATTAAGGGAGTTTTTTAAGCCATGTGGGGAAAATGGAGCTGGGGCTCTTGGTAGAGCACATGCTTAGCAAGTGTAAGACCCTGACTTCAACGTTAGTACTGCCAAGCCAGAGGAAGAGAGAGGGGAGGAGGAGGAGGAGGAAGAGGAGGAGGAGGGAGGACAGGAAGTAGAGGAGGAGGATAAGAATAACAAATACAGTAATACAGGAAGGCAGTTATTGGGTGGGAGGGGAGTTCGCCAGTTGGGGCTTGAACTCAGAGCCTCATGCATTTGCTTGTCTTTTTTTGCTCAAGACAGGAGCTCTACCACTTGGGTCACATCTCTAATTTTGGCCTTTTGCTAATTAATTAAAGATAAGAGTCTCATGAACCTTCCTGCCCAGGCTGGCTTTGAACCGTGATCCTCAGATCTCAGCCTCCTGAGTAGCTAGGATGACAGGCGTGAGCCACCAGCGCCCAGCCTACCAATTCTTGCCAACAATGATAACTATGTTATTGGCCACACAAACTCTAGAGCTTCTCAGCCATATTCTTTCATTTACCAATTAGGATTTGTGTTTTTAAAAATGTAGAAAAAAAATTGTAAGTAGCTTAGCAGAGAATTGCCAGCATACATAAGAATTTAAGTGAGTTAGATTTATAGAAAAAATAGTGTGTAACTATTAGGATATTGGTTCCCTGGTATGCCAAGAGAATGAGAACGTGATTGAAGTTAGGGGCCACTGCTGTGGGCATGGACACTTTTGTGTCTTGGCTATTAGGAGAAGTTTTTCTTCTTCCTTTATTTGTAAACAAACGCACACACTTTAGACATAAAACCCTGCCCTTCGAGCCTTACTTGTTCCTTTCGGCTTCTCTTGTGTTTATGTGGAAGTAAGCCGAAAGTGTGAATGCTCATGACATTATTAAACAAATTTCTAACAGAAAGCAAACCAAAACATGGATTCGGTGATTTTCCTTGGCTTATCCCCAAGCAGAGTAAATGCTCCATTCAAAGATCACTATCGGAGATTTGTCCCGTCATTTATTTTTGCTACAATTGTATTTGTTTGACCACTGAGATGTTAGGAGAAATGTAGAAGTGAATTATGCTTGTATCTTACTGCTTTCTTTTCCTCCTCATCAGAAAGAGACAAGATAAAATGGCCAAGGAGGAAAAAGAGAAATACTGTTTCCATTTTCCCCCCGAATTGCCATGAATAACAGAAAAGAAATAGATAATGAAAGCTAAAAACATAGCTGAGATTACTTGGGTTCCCCTGGGCTCCTAGGACATTGATCCTCCTCATCTTTTTTAATCTGTGTTAGTCTCCACCTGCCACCCTGCCTAGGAAAGAGGCCTGCTTGTTTGGTGAGGTTGATTAATCAGTGCATTATTCTTCCTCACACATTCTGGCTGCTCAAGACTGCCCATTTTTCATGAGACCCATTGTTGCTTGGCAGAAAATAAATACACTATCAAAAATGTATTGCAACATGGACTAAAATAGGGAGGGAGTAAGCATTTCACTTTGAGTCCGTACAAACTATATTGATTTAGGAAAAAGAAATTCTCTGGAGAGTCTTTATAATCAAATAAGTTCACTTTTCACTTGTTGGGTGAGGGAGAGAGTTTCAACAAGTCATTAACGTATTCATTGATTACTAAAAGTTACTAAGCATCTACTAAGCACAATATGTATCAAGAATTTAAGAGCAGATGGAGCAGCTGGTGCAGGGGCTCATACCTGTCATCCCAGCTCCCGGGGAAGCAGAGATCAGGGGGTGTGGTTGGAGGGTCTGCACAGGCAAAGAAAGGTTCACAAGACTCCATCTCAACCCACGTTTGGGTGTGGTAGCATATCTCTGCTGTCTCAGCTCGGGGGAAGCACAGCGGATTGGTGCAGTGGCGCACGCCTCTTGTCCCAGCAATGCGTGTGGTGACACCTTCAGGCAGTGATCAAAGAATGAAACATGGCCACTGAAATATGGGGGCGGGGTGCAAGGAACACAAACTAAATTTTGACTGTTATTCAGAAATGAGCGTGAAAGAGAGGGAAGTCAGAACAGAGATCAAGCAGTTTCCACCCGTGCACTTCGGGTAGCATTGCAGAGCAGGACGCCAGGGCTCGACGGCTTCCTGAGCTCACCAGCATGCATCTACCGCTGGCCTCCCCGCCCGTTCTCAGCAAGCACCAGGCGCTCTCCAGCCACGGTGGCACCAGAAAGCTCCGTCTTCTAGTAACCGTATAGGTAAACACAGGCCAAGCCACCCGCAACACTCAGGAAGGAGTGCGGCGGGGCTCTCAGGCTGGGCTGGAAAGACAAGTTGTAGAGTGGCAGCTAGTGCTTCTGGTCATGACAGTTCAGGGCCCAGAAGAGACAATGTAGAACCAGCAGAGACAAAGCAAGACGTGGAGCAGCCCCCGCTTAAGGAAAGGGGACGTTTGCCTTAACGTAAGGGACGAAGCTACATTTGGTAAACATTTACAGCCCGTCCACCCTTTGGTGCAGGAGCAATCCAGAGCCAGCGGAGGTAGAAAGTGAATGGGAAAATGGGGGCTGACGGGGGTGGGGGGGGGATTGGGGCTGGGCTAGCTTTAGATGCTGAATATGGAAAAAAGAATGAGCGCCTTCTGGCCCTGTATAAAAAGCCACATGAGAGTCAACGCCCTAGACTTCACTTTGATTTTTTAAAAATCCCAATGTAGGGAAGTCTGCTGTGGCTGAGGTGGGGGTGTGGGAAGGTGGGGTCTGGAGGAGGAGGAGGAGGAGGAGGAGGAGAGGGAGAAGTGTGACAGGGAAGCAGACCGCACCGTGGGAGCTCTTTTCCACAGGGGAAGATGTATCCATCTTTGCCTCTGCCTATTTCTTCCCCTCTACATCAACAAGGAAGGAGTCAAGATAACCAGATTTCGCTGCGAACTCCTTGGCAAGGTACTGAAGAAACGGAAGTACCTTCACATGTGGAATGGTAATAGAACTAACTGTCATTTATCAAGTCTTCATTATACACCAGGCATTATGGTAATGCTGTGCGCACATTAATTCACAGGAGGTTCAAGTGCTGAGTTCTTAAACACGTAGGAAACACGGTGGGCTGCCTGCCGAGCGCGTTTCGACAGACCTTGGGGTCTGGGCCCATGTGACCTGTCCGTGTGATTCCAGGGCTATCAGTCCCTGGTCTGCCTCAGGAGTTTATCAAATTGACACCCAGATTACATTGGCTGGGTACAAATTACCCCGAAACCTAGCAGGTTAGCGTGCCTATTTACTTTGCCTTTTTGTTGCTTATGGTTTTGTACATGAGGCATGGCTGGGGACGCTCTCCCCGGAGGGTCTCTGGTGAGTGTGCAGCGCTGAAGGCTGAAGTCTGGAGAGAGCCTTTGTGGGCAGGGTGCTCAAGATGGCGTGAACACGCACGCGCATTTGAGATGCGCACGGGTCCCCCTGGTTACTGGCCATCGGTGTCGTCTGTGGCCGCCGTGCATTCACTGGTACGCAGAAGACTTCCCCTGGGGTGTGGCCAGAGGAAGGACCCAGGCCTTGACCACTGATTAAACCTGTGGAGCATCTGGCTCTGAGGCCACTGAGCTCCCCATCTTAAAAAAAATGCTTATTTTTATTAAGGGCTTCACCTCCAGAGGTCGGCTCCTGAGTACAATGCGTCCTGACCGACGTCAGCCTTCCACCCTCCCCGCCCGCTTTCTCCAGCCCATCCCTGCTCTCGGGTTACGCGGTTCAGGTTTTACGCCGTCTTATGTTGAATGTAGTGTCTGCATTTGCTCA
Source organism: Dipodomys ordii (assembly GCF_000151885.1). Taxonomy (NCBI): domain Eukaryota; kingdom Metazoa; phylum Chordata; class Mammalia; order Rodentia; family Heteromyidae; genus Dipodomys; species Dipodomys ordii. Next base: position 1,819,247 of record NW_012267282.1, on the reverse strand, counting down.
TCCTTCCTCCCCTCTTCCTGTGCCCGTCCCGGGCCACAGTTTTTCCCCTACAAGAATGTGTTTTCATTTCCTTGCTACCCATCTTTTGATATAATAAACTCCCTTATACCTGAAACAGTGGAATTGAACATAGTCCACATACCTGGGTGGAAATACTTTGCATTTAATGCCAGTGACATTGGTGAAGGGGGATAAACAGCCAACCAAGTCAGCCCGGGTGTGATTCCTTTCTGGGGCCTGGGGGCTCCATTCCCAGGAGGCAGGGATGTGCTTTGAAAGTCCTGGGCCTGGGCTCCACTTTCTTCTCCTCAATAACAGGCATCTTTGAATTCTTTCTTCCTCCTGCTCTTCCTTACGTAACTCTGTTTCTGTTCCTCTTTCCCTGTCTCTGCTTTTTATGCTTTGCTTTGATGTTCTAAAGCACCCGCCGGTCCTGTGCGTGCTTACAGCCCTCTTTGCAGGAAGCTTGGAACTCGGGATATAAACCATTATAGATTTGTGCAATGATAATTTTCCAAGCATTTCTTTCCAGAGTTGAATGATATTTCTGGGAAATCATACGTTTTCTTGCTGGGTAGCAAATTAGGTCAAGGTGATTAAAAGAGAACCGTTTCCTGTTTTAAATGTGAAATCAAAAGAATACAAAACACGCTACCACAGAACCCTCTTGACCTCCTGATATTTGTCACTGCCACTTTAAAAAGTAAGATGGCTTTTCCTGATCTAAAATTAAATCTGAATTTAAATAAATATATAACAAATAAATGCAAGTTTTTAAACCCTGCACATTAATCAGCCGGGCAGCAAGTGTAACTCTGCCCGACAGACCTGATCTGATACAATTATTCCTCACCGAGCCTCGGTATTTAATGACTCGCCCAATGTAGAAGACAGGTGCTTCATAATAGTGTCCTATATCGGCGGATGCTTCCTACAGTTCATAGGATGCCGAAGCCGGGCCTGACCCGGTGCAGGCAAGCACCACCTAGCGCGGGCAGAGAGGGGGAACCAATCGTCATCAGCACTAGGGGGTCTGTGGAGGGGAAGGGGGCAAGGCCCGGGAGGAAGGAAAAGGTGGTGCCAGACTGTGCAGGCTGCTCCGGGGCCAGTGCCCAGGGGCACATTCGTAACTCGATAGCGACTCAGTGGACATTGTTCCTGTGCCATGGCCCAGGAAGGCTGAAGTCATTACCGTCAGGCCCTGTGCAACCCTCCCCCCATCTCTGCCCTGACGCACAGAGAGCTCGCGTGTTCAGAGCTCACGTGGCTCTGGGAAGGGCCACAGTCTGAGCAGCAAGTGGATGAACACCCCACAGGGCCCTCCCCACCCTGAGAGCCCGACATGTCAACACGCGGAGACTGCGAGGCCCCCCCTGTGCCTCTTCCTCCCCTGCCCGGGCAGGGTTGCCCGCTTCAGCACTTGGACAGCAGCTGTAGGCTCGGAGGTCAGCATGTGCAGGTTGGGAGCTCTGTGCTGCCTTTGATAGATGACAGCCCAAGTGATCTTTTTTATAGTGTATCTCACAATGTTCCCATCCTCCATGCACCCCTCCACCCTGAGCAGGGAAATAAAACCAGTGGCCGGAAGACAGATCCAGAAAGAATATCTCACTCCAACGACTGGGAGGCGTCCTGGTGCATGCTGTGGTCTGACATCTCCCGTGGCGTGACCCTCAGACAGGGTGAGGTGAGAAGTCGACCTCTCTGAGGAAGGCACCTGACCCTGTGTGTGCTAGTCAGCTGACAACAACGTCTGCGGCTTCACTGCAAAGCAACAAGTACCGAGCAATTGGCTCATTAGGGCAGCAGCCTTCTTTTTTTTTGGGGGGGGGGTCCGGTCATGGGGCCTGAACTCCGGGCCTGGGCGCTATCCCTCAGCTCTTCAGCTCAAGGCTAGCACTCTACCACTTGAGCCACAGCGCCACTTCCGGCTTTTTCTGCGTATGTGGTGCTGAGGAATCGAACCCAGGGCCTCATGCATGCGAGGCAAGCGCTCTACCCCTGAGCCACCTTCCCAGCCCCAGCAGCAGCCTCCTTTAAGCTCACCGTCTGAGTGGCTTCAAAGTGGGGTGTGACAGCGTCACGGAGAGGGCTGTGGGATGGAGCCGGTGGAGGAATCCCCTTCAATGCACAACCCAGTGACATCACTTCCCCAGCCCCTCCCCCACGACCTCATGACATGGCCCCTCCCCATGACATGGCTTCCTCCCAGGAGGCCCCCCCTGCCAGTAGCGCCAACTGAGGCCCTGACCATGGGGGCCCCGAGGGTCTCCACGTCCAAACTGCAGCACTGCCTCTCTTTAAATGAGCTCTGAGGCAGACAGTGGGTGGGACTGACGGGCCTCCATCCAGAATACTGTGACTTCTTCTTACCTCACGCCCCCAACCACCCTAACCAACTGTGGAAGGTAAAAATCTGAGATCAGATAATTGACCAAAGGGAGGAAAAACTGTAAGTCCTTTGTGGTTTCTTCCTTTCCCTCCCTCTTTTACTGAGACCACGGAGTGTCGGGAATGTTTGGGGCTCCAAGCAAGCTTGAGATAAGATGAGTCTTAGATGTGATTACGGCTTGAAGCAGAAGAGCTCCTGGTAAATAAATCATGGCTGTCAAATCCAATTAAGTGTGTCTGCTGTGGCAGTGCCGCCACCTGAATCCAGTTCCACGCCAGACGCAGGCTCCCAGGACTGGCGGAGGTGGTTAATTGAGGAGGCTGGCGGGGTGGGCGGGGACGGGGCGGGGGCGTGCCTGCCGGGCATCGCGTCGGGATGGGGTGCCACGCCGATCGGGCGGGGGGGGGCACGTGGTCCTGTGAGCAAACAGGGGACCCAGAGGTAGGAAGGCCGGTGGCCGGCTCGCTCTTCCTGACAGGATGAACTTCTGTCTCTCTGAGGTGTGTTAGACCACTGTGAACACATTCTGGAGGTAGTGTCTTAATTGCATTGCTGGTGACACTGGCTTTCTACATCAAGTCATTTTAATCAGCCAGGAAGCAGCAGAAGCTCCTGTACGGCGGGTAATGAGGGAGCTCGGCCTCCGTGTAGTGTGCGTGAGGAGGGCAGCCTGTGCACACCCAACCTGGCGCCAAGAGCCACAGGGGCCAGGCCAGGACAGGTGGGGCGAGGGGCCACAAAAGGTGGACGTGGTGTTGGAGAAGGTGGCGGGCACACTTGCCTCCCGACCCAGGCCCCGGCCCCGCGTCCCTCCCGACCCAGGCCCCGGCCCCGTGTCCCTCCCGACCCAGCCCCCAGCCCCGCGTCCCTCCCGACCCAGGCTCTGGCCCTGCTGAGACGCTGGCAACTCTTCCCCACACCTTCCCCTGAAGCCCTTTCGCTCCCTGCAGAGCCGCCGCTGCTCTGAGTTCTGTCACCAGAGGCAGGTCCTGTGCTTTCCCTATCTCCATGGAATGGGCTCATGTGTGACCTTCTATTTAGCTCATCCACAGGACAGGTCCCAGATTCTCAGGGTCTTTTATAGCACGAACACACCACAGTTGACTAACCCATCCATTTGGTGGTTTGTGGTTTACCTCATTGTACAAGTGCTGCTGTGAACATCTATGTACGAGTTTCTATGTGGAGCTGAGTGTTCGTTGATTTGGGGTTAAGGTTCCTGGACATAGGCTAAGTCTGCCTGCCTGCCTGCCTGCTTTCCTTCCCTCCCTCCCTCTCTCCCTCCCTCCCTCCCTCTCTCCCTCCCTTCCTCCCTTCCTTTCTTCCTTCCTTCCCTCTCTCCTTCCTTCCTTCTTCTATTTCTCCCTTCCTCCCTGCCTCCCTCCCTTCCTTCCTTTCTTCCTTCCTTCCTTCCTTCCTTCAAACTCTGCCAATAGAACCTTCCAAAGGGAATTCACCATTTTACACAACTTCTGACAATAGTTGAAGTCTTCACTGCTCCACACACATCTAAAATTCAGCCTTTTGGTCCTTTTAAAGTCTTTGTCATGATGGATCATTTGAGTAGTTAAGAACTTTGAGGGGCACCGAGTGGATTTCGTGGTGAGAGATGCTGGGGGTAAACAGGTAGGGCCATTTCCATAAGTGACCAGAACTCAAATCAAGCTGGCTTGAAGAATACCAAAAGGGAAATACCCAAAGAGCAGCTAAGTCCACACCACACGGGCTCTGAGTGTGGCTGGGTTGGGGCTCCGAGTGTGCTGGGTCAGGGCTCCAATGTGGCTGGGTTGGGTCCACGGCTTGTGGCTACCTGTCACTCGATTGCTTCTTTGCTGCTCTCCTCACACAGGACCCAGCCAGCCACCAGCAAGCCCAGATCAGAGCCGTCCAGTGTAGTAATGGAGGCTGAGTCCTGGCTCAGCTCTCAGCGGCTCAGGCGGTCCTGTGTTCTCAGCCATTTGCCATGGCACACCTTACCTGGTAGGACAGTCTGCCTCCTCCAGGGCGCAAGAGATGGTCAGTCTCAGCTACACCGCATGGGGTGTCTCTCCCCAGCTGCCCACAGGGATGGATGTGGAGACGAGGCTGGGACGCAGGCCGGCAGCAGGCCAGGGCAGCCCCGACTGCCACTCGGGGTCCTGCGGTGCTGGCTTCATTTGAAAATGAGTAGCCTGGAAGAGGAAGGGTAGTCATCAAAAGTCTGAGATCTCTTTGTACTGTTTTGTTCAAAGAAAGTTAATGAAGGCATGTTTTTTGGGGGAAAAATAACAATATCGTAGTTCCACTGCTGACCTTGTCGGTGACCCAAATTAAAACGCCATTTATCTTCTCTGTATGTGTTTCACCTCAGAAAGTTTGCTCCTGGCAGCTGTTAATTAGAAGGATAAAAAAGAGGCAATTGGCATACTAAAATATCTTTTCTACATGTTCTCATTTCCTTCAGTGGGGGCCCCAAGAGGGTGGACAGAGAACATGGGATTGTGCACTGGAAGCAGGGGAGGGGGAAGGGAATTAATAAAGACCGAGGTAGGATCTGTGAGCAATTGCTAAGAGAACGCATGTCCCACATGAAGACATTCTAAAATACCTCGAGTTATTTGAAATCTCTATGTAGGTCATTTTACACACAAAGAAGGAAAGCAGGAGGGAGGGAGGGAAGGAAGGAGGGACAGAGAGGGAGGGAAAGAAGGATAAAGAAGAACAAAAAGAAGGAAATGGTCCAGGAAAAACATCCAGCCTGCAGCCAGTCAGCATGAGAGGCGCAGAGCTGTGCGGTCCTCGCTCCCCACGGCCGCGCTGCAGCTCCGCTCAACTCCGACCATTCCAAGGGCCGAAATGGAGCCGGGGCCCCTTTCTGCTCCAAGTCAGCTTGTTTGCACTTTACTCATAAGTGCTTTACAGGCTAGCGGCCTGTCTCCCCATCAGGGGTCCGCGTCTGCTCTCCAGCCTTTCTGAGCTCTGCCTCGAGGCTGGTGCCATTTCTGGCGCTGATGCGCTGGTGGGAAGGGTTCTGGGGGCCGGCTGAGCCCCGTGAGGAGACCCCATCACACACCCCTCCGGGCCTCGGCTCTGTCCCGTGGCTAGTGCATTGGCCTGTGGTGGTCCAGCTTGTGTTTAGGTCTGCTTTCCCAGGAATCATTTGCAATGCAAAGCATGGAAGCTAAACATGTATACCAACACGAACTGTTAAGACAAGAGGGTTTTGCCATGTCCGGGAGCGATCGCTGCTGCGGGAGCCACACCGGGGCCTCTTTCATCTCTCTCCATTTCCCCGTCTCTTTGATTTCACGAGGCATGCAGGCAAGGCTCTGAGTCGGCGGTGGTGAGCGCATTGCCGCAGCTGGAGCGGGGGAGGGGGGCATTCTCTGCTGCCCGTGCGGGGCTCGGGCCAGGGAGAAGGTGACAGGTGCAGTGGCCTCGGCTGGTGCTGACACTCGAGAGCGCTCCAGAGGCCAGCGACCCCACACCAGGCGAGAGCACAGCGGCCCGTGCCAACGCTGCCGGGCAGACGTCAGACCCGGCTCTTGCCACCCGTGGACGCCTTTGGTTTAGCTTATGTCAAGTTTACATTTTATCTGCTGAAGTGCCAACATTTAAAAGATTGATCTATTCATTTAGCCAGTCTTGGGGCTTGAACTCAGGGCCTGGGCACTGAGCTTCTCTTGCTCAAGGCTAGTACTCTACCACTTGAGCCACAGCACCACTTCTGGCCTTTTCTATGTCTGTGGTGCTGAGGAATGGACCCCAGGGCTTCAGCACGCTAGGCAAGTGCTCTTGAAAACTGTGCTTTGTGGGTTTCTGAATATTAGTAATTCAAGGCCGCAGAGGAAAGGGAGCCTCGCTCCTCTCCCTCCCCCAGCGCCCAATTGGCCCACACCTGGCACGCTGGGCTCTGGGAATCCTGACCTACAGCTTTACGGGGCTGAGGTAAAACGGGAAATGTCTGGGGTGATGGAGAACTCGATCGTCCCAGGCAGAAGAAGATCTGGTGTGTCTTTTGAGCAAGCACTGGAAGAGAAGTCGATTTCCAGGGTGAAGCTGAGGTGAAAGGTGAGTGGGGCAGACACCAGAGGCCCCTGAACCCCCAGGAAGAGAGCCGCTGTGCACCCAGCCTGCCGGCGGGCCGGGCCTGCGGGCACACCGCCAGCCGCAGACATCCCTTCACTGGACAAGGAAGGCCACCCTGCACCCGTTATCTGCGCGGCCATCTTACATGTCTGGTGTGTCTCAGTGGCTTCTCTTGCACGCCCAGCGTGTCGGCTTCCCTTCTTCTTACTGTGTTTGGAGACAGGAAAGCCAGGACTGCCATATCGTGACAATAGGAAGACAGCGTCTGCCACAGATCTCCTGCTCTGCACCCGTGGGAAGCTCATTTCTTTAATAAGAAAACAAAACAAAACACCAAATTGTCACATCTTGTAGGAAAGAGCCTTACGAGGCTTTAATGATAAGGGCTGTGCCGGCTCAGGCTGTGGCTTAAAGGATTGAGTTCAATTAGTTTATCTTTTAATGAGGTGGCTGATTGCGACAGATGATTGTGGGCTAATGGAGCCAAGTTTTGTTTTGTTTTGATTTGTTTCTGTGTGATACGGTTCTGTGAACTGCCGCGAATTCACGGATCCGCTCCAGCTGGCCGGAGTCTCTGTTCTGAGCACCGGCTTCTGCCTATGGGGCTGATGACACTCTCATTAAGGAAGCAGGGCCGGCATTGGCGCCGGGCTGTGGATGTGGATGTGTTCCGGGTTGTTCAGCCACACAGCCTGTGGTGTCTGCAGCACAAGGAAGGCAGAATGGTGTTTGACCCCTCACCTGACCAGCTACAGGAGAGAACGCCTTCGCCGCCCCGCCCCCTCCCCACCTTCACCTGTCCAAACACTCCTCCCTCGGTCCACCCGTTTCTTTATTCATTCAACAAGCACCTGATGAGCGTCCATTCTCTGTTAGCTCCTCGTCCTGGGGTGATGCCACCCTCCGAGGCTGACAGCCCGCCCGTGGGGGAGGCCCGCGTGGGTCTCGTAGATAAAACCCTCCATGAAGGGTGGATGGGGCTCCCACCGGGGCCCACCCGGGCCGGGAGGGGGCTGGCTTTGCCGGGGAAGGGGAGCGGAGCCCTGGTGCTGCAGGAGGAGCAGACGCCACACAGCGCGCGGGGGTTCACGCGGTACCCGGGGGAGGCGGGGACCGCCGCCGGAGCCCCGGGGGAAGGTCGGGGGGGACAGCGAGTGATGGGCTGGACACAGCGCTTTAGCGTCATGCGTGACCTACCAGGTGTGAGGCCCGCGTTCTGCGTTGCACCGAACCACAGGAAGACCGTGAATTCCGATGTGTCTGTGTGAACTGTGTGTGCACCCATGCACAGACACGCGTGCGTGGTGCATCTGGCGTGACAACGATGCACTTGTCAGCTTCCAGCAGCTGCGCGAGGGGCCTGCTGCGGTGCGTGCGATGAGCCGGCGTGGGACGCCCATCCCCCGCCCCGCCCGCAGTTCACGGAGGGCAGCGTGGGCAGCGTGACGCCCACCGAGCCGGGCTCCAAACACCAACAGCCTGGCAGCTCGTTGGGAAAGCATGGATTTGGAAAGTTTTCCATGCCAAGTGGATCAGCTTCTAAGAAGCCGGGGTGGAGTGCGAGCGGGCGAGGCGCCAGGCTGGCTCCCGGCCATTTGTCTCGTTTCATTTTTGTCAGGCAGTAAGAACAGGAAGGCTGGGCTGCCCGGCGGAGCCAGGAGCTTGCTGACTCGATACCGCGCCACGCCGGACAGCTTCTCACCCGGGACCCCTGACCGAGACTCAGCGCGGCCCCTTCCTGCTGCCTTCCTGCCGGTCCTGGGCCAGAGTCCGCCCAGCCTGAGTGACGTCCCTTTGTTGCTCTAGCTCAGGCTTGAGCGTCTGATGGCTAATCACCTGCCTCTCTTTTATTCCTGGTCTTGGCAAGAGGCGGGTTTCCAACAATTGCTAATTTGGAAGGAAAAAAGCAGAATACAGAAATGACTTGTAGGGAAAATTATCCCAAATGCAGTCACTTAAAGCAAAAACAAAAACAAAGGTATTCTCTTGAAGCTGTAGCGACCAGAAGCCTAAAGTCAAGGGGTTGATGCCCTTGGGAGGCCCTAGCAGGAGACCCCTTGCTCTCCAGCCTCCGCCGCTGCGTGCATTCCTTGGCTTGTGGTAACATCCTTCCGGGCCCAGCCAGCACCTTCATTTGTCCTGCCCAGCCTCCCACGGCGCCTCTCATGGACTCATGACCCACTGGGTGATCCAGCGTCTGCAAAGACTTTCCCCAAATGGAGCCACACCACCTTTCCCGAATGTAGTTGGGCCGCTGGGGGTCAGCTCTCAGCCCGCAGCCGACCCTGCTGTAGGAGCCGGGATGATGCTGTCGACACCCATCGGTGTGATTGGCGCTCCGGCTCCTGGTCCCTGCATTCCTGGGCTGGACGGCCACTCCTCCTCTGTGGACCTCAGTGTCCACACGTTTCCAAACTACAAAGACCATCCAGGTCTCCCTCCCAAAGTCCTTCAGCCACCGTGGCCCATTCACCAGTATCTGGGCTGCACGAGGGGTCTGATTTATCAGGTGGGATCTGGGAACTTGCATTTGAAGGGAACCCCCCGTGGTGTGTGTGCTACCAGTCTAGCATCGGGCTTGCTGGCTCCCATGCCAAAGGGCACTCCCAGGGGCCTTGGACCCCCCCTGGAGGATGGACCATGTGCCTGGACAGACACCAGCTTCCTAAGTGGCCGCCCGTAGCCCTTGTCCTTGATCAGGGACAGATGGCTCAACAAGCAGCACCCTGGGGGCATGGTTGGGGCCCGGGGCCCGTCCTCCACCCCCGCTGGAGCGGCTTCAATGAAGACAATTTCCTCTCCCGGCCAGGCAGCCGCGTGGCAAGTCCTCACTTCAAGCATGCTTTCTTAAGCAAGATTACAGCAACGACCGGGTGGTATTTTGATACGGGTCCTAGTCATGAGAGTTGCCTGACAATCCTTATTCAGGTGGAGAAAATGCTGACGTCCTGGGAGGAGAAATTACAATCTGGACCATTTGTGCCACCCCGTGCGTCCCCAGAGTTGTGTTGTGAGCTCCACAAACGAGCAGCCGTCTGTTGAAATCATCTCAGTGGGCATAAAGCAGCAAGTCTCTCAAGTCCCCGGCGCCTTGCTCAGAAGCAGCAGCTTGGCAGAGAGGAAGCCATCTGTGGCTTAGTTGTGGGTGTGTGTGCCCATGTGTGCGTGTGTGTGTGTGCACGTGTGTGTGTGTGTGCGCGCGCACACACATGCACACGTGTGCATGCAGTTGTCAGATAGAGTAAATAAACCCCCTTTTAGAATACTGCTCTGTATAGAACAGAGACCCTCAGGGCGCAGGGCTCTCTGTCTCTCTCTCTCTCTCATCTCTGTCTCTGCCTGTCTGTCTGTCTGTCTCTCTCTTTTCTTTACAGTGAACATCTATGAACACACACAGCAATGGAGAGAATGCAGCCTGCACACAGCACCTGCTGCGCAGCCCCCGTGGAGGGGTGCTGGGGTGCTATGACAGGGTCGCAGCCCTGGGGCGGGGTCTCCTCACGCTCTCTGGGCTCGTGGGGTGTTCCCCATCCACATGGTGCAGGCGGCTCCGGTGTCCCCGTCTTTCTGTAATTTAAGGACCAGTGGCACACTGGCCCAGCTGGACAGCTGGGTTACTTCCTTGGCCAACAGCAGAAACAGAGGCCAGAAGCGAAGACTGCACTCCATCCAAGGGGCGTGTGGAGAGCTGGGGGCCAGGACTCCAGCCCGCACACCTTCTCAGGCTGCCAGGCCAGCCTTCCCAGTGGCATCCACCAGGAAGGAGCAGTCCTGCCTCTCCTCCTCCCTCAGCCCCCTGGCCTCTCTCCACATCGTACCCCCCCAGTCCCCCCACCTCCTGAAGCCAAGACGAGGAAGTGAGTCCATGCCGGTTTGCCACAATGATTTATTTCCCTTAAGAACCATAAGTGCTTAGAGATTGGGGGGCGGGTTAAAAAAAAGTGTTTTTCAATGAACAGCTGATGGTTAATCGTGATGGAAATGCAGCGGTAATCACAGGGAACGAGCATCCGCGCAGCCTCCGTGTATGTGTGTGTGCGTGCGCGCGCCAGTGTGCCCGGTGGGCTGCGGGAAGCCGGCGGTGACCCACTTTCTCCTGGCAGACATGCTGGCCCTGTGTGGTAGAGCCCAGGCTGCGGGAACTTGGGCAAATGCCTGCTCGTAGACTCGGGACTTTCCGGTAGGAAGGAGGAGGACCAGGAAGGCCTGGTTGGAAAGGTGTGTCTGTCCTCGTGTTCTTGTCTGGTGACGGGCTGAGCGTCCCCTCAGCCTCCACCACGGAAGGGCCCGGGCGGCCCTGTCCCTCTCGGTCCACACCTTCTTCCTTCCCCTGTTCCTATCCCCTCCTGCGGCCCCAGCGTGGCTGGCCCTGCCCGGTGACCTGGGTCCTCTCAGGCCCCACCATAGGCTGAATGGTAACGAAGAAGAACAAGGTGAAGGTGGCCGTGCGCCACTTCTAATTTAGAACATGTTGGCGCGTCCTCCCACCGGGGGCTCTTCACTGGCCCAAGGGCAAGGCCTGCACATTTCCAGTTCAGGTTAAATCAACCAGGAGAGGAGCAGCCAGATTCCAGAATGCCCCACACGGCCCTGCCCGGCCGAACTGCTTCCCCATCAAGTGCTGCTGGGTTGGGGGGTGGTTCGCGCCAGCAGACCATACCCATAAATAATGGCGATGCGGTGTGACTCACACCAGTCTGGGTGGGCGAGCAGGACCGTCCTGCAGAGGGAAGGGGAGTGCCGTGTTCCTTGCTTAGGGAATAGTCCTTGTGACCGGGTGCCGCCGTGTTCAGGGTTCCTTCTGTGGAGAGCTTCTCTTATGGGGAAAGGCCCTTCTGAGCCACTCTGCCAGGTGCTTACGAAGGTTCGGACCCCATGATGGCTTTGTGATCGATACAGCCCTCTGGGCTGTCATTTTTTTGTCACCCAGACATTCCAGACCTGCGGCAGGACCAGCGAAGATACGTCCGGGTTAAGGTGCCACCTCATGTGAAGGGCATCTGGTGGTCCAAGGGCTGCCTGGCCTCAGGAAATCCCGCAGCGGAGTTTACACACTAAGCCAGGGTGCGCGTCCACTCCCCGCAGAGGGCCGGATAGCGAGCAGATCCCGAGCTGCGGGCCATCTGGCCCCTCACGACACTCGGCCCAGAGACTGGGCTGCTGAGACAGACAGAGCCCACACAGACGATGAGCAGGCAGCGTGCCAGCGCCCACCAAAACGAGAGTTTTGTATCATTTGCACTTGTCACAAAATATTTTCCCTTTTCTGTTTTTGTTTTTTTATTTTTCTTCGTCTTTTTCTACCCTTTACAATCGTTCTTATCTTGCAGGCTGTACCAAAGCAGGTGGCCCACCAGGTTTGGCTCAGGGGCTGCCGTTTCTCAGCTCCTGCTCTTGGCTAGCGCACTAGGCCCCTATATTTAGACACGGAGGATGGGGTTTGTTTGTACAGTGTTGTTGTAGAGCAGATTTGACTCCGTCTCTCTCTCTTCTTAGCTTTACAGTGAACATTTTTAAACCCACACAGAAGTCGTGAGAATGGGCCCTGTGCCCCACGGGAAGGCCCCACGGGGAGGCCCCGCACGGCGGGTGTGCCAGCTTCGTGGGGGTTTGGGGCACTGGCTGCCACCGGGCCCTCGGGTGGAGGAGGACACCTTTGGTGTCTGGAGTTCATTCAGTGCCTTGTAGATCCTTCAGAGTGGAAGGACCATGGGGGGAACGGGCGGTCTCGCCATTTTCCCTTGAACTCCTCGGCACGGGACGCCATCAAAGTGTGGACTTGGAGGGAGCTGCAGGGGCTTCCCCTGGGCTCTGGAGAGACCTGCAGTGGGCCTGGGGGTGGGGACAGGGTCGGTGGGCATTGGAGGTGAGGACCGAGGCGTGCCAGGCTTCCAGACCTGTCACAACCCTGCCATCTGGCCACACCTCCTCTCCAGGCGTCTTCCTGATCTTTGTACTCACTGCAGTATCTCTACCTGTGGGAGAGGTAACGGCCATTCTGCACCTTGAAAGGGTTATTAAGCAGGAAGGAAAACTGCCACGGGAGGAGTTTCTAGGAAGAGTTTGATTCCATGAAAGACTTTCTGTAGCAGCTAGAGGCGAGCAGAGTCGCTGGAGAAAGAGCTTCCTCCTCAAACAAGAAATTTCTGCCAAGTTCAGGCAGAGCCCCTGGGCCACGCACAAGGACACTGCGGAGGCCTCGGCTTTGGGAGAGAGCTTGGACAACCACTACTTCTTCCATCGGAGGGGCTCTGGGCGCTGAGCGCAAATCTCCAGGAATTCAGCAATCTCCGCAGACACTTGTGGTTGGCCCTGCTGTGAAGAGGGCTTCAGGAGTCTAGACGGATGTGGTTGAATGCTGGGGAAAGCAGAGGACACACACACACGTGCATACGCGCGTGCGGACACACACACACACACCACCAGAGCCAGCCTCCATCCATCCCAAAGAATCAGTGGGGAAACTCCGCCCAGATAGGACAAACCCTCTCCTCTCGGCCTTAAGAAGAAGATAGAGAAGAGCTGTGCCTTCCAGACCTTGCTGCTCTCCCTGCCGGCCGGCCGGTTGTATCTTAGGAGCCTCTGGGACCCGCAAGGCCGCACCCCACCCCCTCCATGCGGTGCATTCCGCCACTCCCCCTTTACACCAGCTGTATATCATGTTTATAGCCAGCGGCGCATCAAGGTTACACCCGCGCTGTCAGGTCCAGATAAACAGCCTTACCCCAATGCTTTGAGATTGTTGGTTCACATTTAGGACAGGTGTGGACTCAGGGTGCACCGGGTTCATTTTTTAAAAATGGGCAACGCATAACTCACGGAGACAGCGTAAAGGATGGTGGCGAACGCCGCTCCACCCCCAGCTCTGGAGAGCTGCCGGGCCGGCCGGGCAGGAAGGTGTTTGGTGCTCACCCTGATGTTCTGTGGTTTTATCATCTGACATCAAAGGGTGGCCAGAAAATCCACGTCCCCTGGCAGCCTCGTGTGACCTGAGAAGAGTGTGGCAGCAGAACTCACACACTCCTGTTCCTGAATTCCAAAGACTCAGCGGGGAGTGAGGCGAGATCTGGGCAAAGCTGACATTTCTCAGGTAGAGGGAAGTAATGAAGAGCACACCCGGAACTGGACACTAACAGCGAGAATAAATGGGAGGGAACTGGCCCCACAGGTGTCTACAGGCTAACAAGGACAGGGCCAGCTCTCCACAAATCCCTCCCTTCCCGTCCCTCACCGTCCAGCCCGGCGGCGCCCAGGTTGGCAGGACTGGCTACTTCTGGGAAAAAAAAAAACCTGTCTCCTTGACAACATGCCTTCCCTCTCCATTTCCCACTTGCCTTTGTATCTCCTCGCCGTCTTCTGAAGAAATGATGACAACTAAATTACCCCGTTGAGAGCCACGGCCCCTGGGTTCACGGGCAGCGCAGGGGAGGCCCTGGCCTCCGTCCCCTCTCCCTGACCAGGAGAGGTGAGCCCAGCCTCTGCCCGGAACTCACCACACCCACCACAAGTACTGCAGACCCCACGAGTGGACCTTCCGTCTCATGGCCGGTGTACAGCCACACGCCCAGGAAGGTCAGCTTTTCCCTGAGTGAAATCTAAGACCCCGTGTCAAGGAACTCTGCGTGGCTCTCTGAGATTGTAATTTTCTCTTCTAGTGTAGATACCAGCTAGTTAACCCGGGGGACACGGGAGGAAGGGGTGGATGTGGAATGCCCTGTTACCAGGCCAGGTCACCAGCAGGGCTGGGAGACGGTGGCATTGTCTGGCCCCTGCCAGGGCTGGTGTCCAGCTGTGGGCAGTGTCTGCGCTCATGGTGCCCAGCAAGGCTCGTTGCCTTCTCTTCTCACCCTCTGCCCGTTCCGTCCATTCCCGCAGGTGACATCTGTCCATTTCTTCAACAGCACTGCTCATTCTCAAACACAGACTACAACCAGAATCTGACGATTCTGAGTGATTTTACACAAGCCATCCAAGAACGTTCATCTGGCTGCAATTTTCATAACTTTATGAGAAAGATAGATCCTTTGTGGGAAAGGATAGGTCTGACTTCCATTCCATTGCCAAAGGGCCTGTGTTTGGCTGGTCTAGAATGTCCTACTCCTAGATCATACAGCCCCCTTTGTTTTGGATGTCTTTCCCTTGACACTGTGTTGAGGTTTGCCTGTAATGTCGTGTACACCGGGGATAATGCCTTTTACCTCCTGAGTGATATTCCTACCATTCACTTCCTTGTTCTGATCTCACCATATCAGACAACTCCTCTCTGATTGCCTTACGAGTCTATTGGCCTCGTTCTCTAGGTCTGCACAACAACCAGGTGTGCCGCCATCTACCACTATTGGATGTATTCGTTGTATTAAAATCAAGCTTTAAGCACAGTTCCTCACCAGGCCAGCCACACTCCAAGTGCCCGGTGTGGTAGCGGATAGGTGTGCAGCAGCCGGCTTTCCCGGGAAAGGCAGAGACCTGGGAGGGCAGGCGCCCTGACCTGGCGTCGGTCCTGATTTCAAAGTTGCCCGTGCCTCCCGACCAGCTCCCACAGCACTCCTCACGCTAGCCCATGCCGCAGCCCGCCGCTGCCCGACACAGGCCAGCGGTGACCAGACCGGGCGGGGCAGATGCTAGAACATTTCTGTCCTCAGAGAGCCTATTCTGTATGTGTACTCGGCCTGAATAATTGGCCTTTACCATTTAGCATAACCTTTCAAAGAAAGGCCGTGCATAACAACACTATTCACATAAACATTGGTCTAATTTCAATGCAGCACGGAAATAAACATGTAACTATAGCAGGATCATGCGTGGAGGAAACTTTGCAGCCTCCAGTACACAGAGGTCTCGTAATGAATGTGCATCGGATGAAAAACATCCTGATGTTTCTAAACAACACAGATCTGTAGCCAAACAGCGTCTGCAAATAGGGTTCTCTCTGCTTGGTTTTTCTCCTGTTTCTCTTCATCAACCAGCTCAGGGAAGCTGTGCTCCTTCACACTAGAACCAGTGTTTCCTCTGCAAACAGACAGAGTGAGGCCCTTCAGATTCTCCTTCTGGGGTGCCTCAGGGAGCCCCAACACACACAAGTCCTTGAAAGAGATGAGGAGCCAGCAGAGCAAGGCCCTCCGAGGACAGCGGGAAGGGGACGCCGGCTTCCCTCCACACCTTCCCTCTTCCTCCTTCCCTTTGACTTGTGCCCAGTCCCTCACTCCCAGGCCCCTGTGTGTACTTGCACACTCACACACATGCACAAGCTCTGGTACACACTGCTGCTGGAGACCGAGGAGAGGATGTGTGCACGCCGATGTCCTCTGCTCTCTACCCCTCCCCACAGCCTCACAGGAACCTAGAGACGCAGAGAAGGGGAAGAAAGACACTGGCAGGGACACAGTTCTTTAACTGTGGACGTGTGGACGTCACTTGGTTCAGGAGATCCTGGCTCTTCACTGTCATTGCTGGGACACTCTGGCAGGATAGGCTTGCTGACAAGCAGCCAAGATGTCTGAAGGAGGCAGAGGACTGAGCCGAGGCTGTAGGTGAGATTTAAAGTTGCTCCTCTCCAAAGTTGTGTCTGTCAGAGCAAGCGAAGTCTGTTTCAGGAGCATCTCTGTGCCACTCATGAGCTAGGATTGGCCATACACCCTGAACTGTGCTTTTCTGGCAAGCAAGCAAACGCTGGAAGAGAACGGAAGTGTCCAGTTACCCACATACGTCACCAGATCGGTGCTGGTTCTGAGTGTGTCAGGAACCCCCAAGAGACTGAGCCAGGAGCTGGCAGGCTAGCCTGCCTGTTTGTATTCCTAGCTATTTCTTCAAAATGCAATTCCAAACGAATTCCAATTAAGAGGACCAGGTTCGCAGCAGCAAGGATCAATGGAGGTTAATGGGGGAGGTAATTTGGAAACGAGACCCTTTCTTACCCTATCTCTGAGAAGACTCACTTCCCTGAGCCGAATGTCTGTGAAACAGGCTGGATTTTGAGCCAAGGGTTTAGTGTTGACTCAGAGATAAGCTTCAGTCACGGATGTGACTCTGTATTTTGGGCTGTGTCACTTAATTTAGGAGCCGGCTCAGCTCTCCAGACATCAGAAATACCAGCAGGCATTTCGGAGTCTACTATCTGTCCCGCTGTGTCCAGACAACCGCCCCCTCCCGGCCTCCCTTCCATAGTCCTGCCCCGCTCCTCCGGGTGGCACAGAGGCCTCGTGGGTGGGGCCTGACACCTGCAGACCAGGGCAGTGCAGGCCAGGGATGTGTTAGTGACCAGAGTCGGTGAAGTCGGTTGTCACCAGGGAAGACAGGCGGTCCCCACAGGCCCCGCATCACGTGCCTCTGTCGCTCTGCAGTTGCTTGCATACCTGTGTGTCCATTCTAATTACGAAGCCAGTCACAACATCAAAACCCCGGGGAACGGGGGAGACTGTTGCTGATAAACCAGAAGAATGGGATTTAAAAACTGGCTTTGGGCCCTAAGCGGCAGTGTTATTCTACAGATGTCCCTCGATTCTGATTTCTGAATCTGATAATAGTATTTGTCTTTTGTAGCTCGTAAGATCATTTATTCACAGTCATGGTTATCTTTTGGGGGTGGTTTTTCTATTACTAGGTATTTTCTAACTTATGTAACTTAGGCATTGGAGTTCCGATGGGGGGCCGGGGGGTGGTTTGGGGGGTTCAAAGAAAGCTTAATTCCAAGTGACTTGTCCAAAGGAGCAGGTGAAGCCCCTGCCCAGCCTGGTCTGACGCCAGTGCTCAGCGCATCTGCCTTGTGCTGCCTTGTGTGGTGCTGGGGTGGGGGATGTGGGGGCAGAGCAGGCTGGGTCGTGGAGCCACGCACCATCATCCCCTTCAGCCCAAGCCAGTGGGGGTCACATGACTGAGAACTACAAAGTAGTATTGCATGATATAGGGCAGTGGGGGAGGGGGGAGAATCCTGAATATGGAAAGTCATCCAGTTCTGGGATCACCAGACTTAATTTGGCTAAGCTGGGGCCCACCATCTTAGCAGATTTACAGACTCCAAGTAATTCCTTTCTAAATCTCACTTCTTCCTTGGTAGAAATTATGAATCTGATTTAGAAATTCACGTGAAGGGGCTGAGTGTGTGGCTTGTAGTAGAGTGTTTACCTGGCACACAGAAGGCCCTAGTTCAATCTCCAGCACCACATCACATACAGAAAGCCAAAGCAATGTTGACTTGAAAGAAAGAACAAATACGAAGGATGTATACTTGTTGACTCCAAAGATTTCTCCAAAGCTGTAGTAACTTCTCTGAAGAGGAAAGAAGGACGGCCAATAGACACATGAAGAAATGCTCAACCTCTCTAGCCATAAAAGAAATGCAAATCAAAACAACATTGAGATACCACCTCACCCCAGTTAGAATGTCTATAATCAAGAACTCTAATACCTACAGATGCTGGAGGGGATGTGGCCAGAAGGGAACCTTACTGCATTGTTGGTGGGAGTGTAAACTTGTTCATCCACTTTGGAAAGTAGTATGGAGGTTCCTCATAAGACTCCACATAGAGCTCCCCTATGACCCAGCAATCCCACTTTTGGGCATTTACCCAAAAGGCATTTACACAAGGCCATACTAAGGCTACCAGCACAACTATGTTTATTGCAGCATTATTTACCATAGCTAAGATATGGAACCAACCCAGATGTCCCGCAGTAGATGAATGGATCAAGAAAATGTGGTATATATACACAATGGAATTCTATGCCTCCATCAGAAAGAATGACATTGCCCCATTTGTTAGGAAATGGAAAAACTTGGAAAAAATTATATTAAGTGAAGTAAGCCAGGCCCAAATAAACATAGGTTTCATGGTTTCCCTTATTTGCATAACTAGTATATGTCTGAGACAAGCAGAAAAGGTCAGATAAATTGATGTTAGGTGAAATGAACCCCAAGATAAGGATCCAAATTGTTTTTCTTTCATGCGATTGTTTCTAACATATTTATAAGATGATTTCTTTGTTGCTTTGTATGTCCCTCCCCCACGGTATAACCCCTGCTTTCACTGTATTTGATGTTGGTATAATTTGTGGAGGGGAAGGGAAAAAACAAATCGTTTAAATAGGGATACAGATGGACCTATTGCAACAATGAAATATACAAGTTATGTCGAAAAATGAACTTTACAACTTTGGGGGGGGCAGGAAGAGGGGAGATGGGAAGGGTTGGGAAGGGGAAACAAAGAAGGAGACAACAATGCTTGTTAGAAATGCACTCATTATCTTTCCCATGTATTTGTAACCCCTCTATATGGTATTTTCACAATAAAAAAATAAGTATTTGTTAAATGTTAAAAAATAAATAAATAAAAGTAAATACAGATGCAGATATAGTTACATATATAGAGAAAACCATATATATATATATGTCTATATAGATAGATAGATAGATATAGATAGATAGATAGATAGAGATCAATGGAATGGAATTGGAATTTCAGAAATAAACTGCTCAATTCATGGTCAATTGATTTTCAATGAAGGTAGGTGCAAAAAAAGTTCAAAGCAGACACAATAGTCTTTTCAACCAATAATTTGGGGCTGGTTCCTCTCAGACAAAATAACAACATGGATCCTGATACTTCATGTTGTTGATAGACGTTAACATGCTGTGAAGGTGGAGGAGATAAATCAAAAGCGCTTGGAAGCAAACGTGCTTTGACCCTGGATCGGGCAATAGCCTCTCAGTTAAAGCCCTCGGATTGCAAGCAACACAAGGAAAGCAGATTCATCGGTCTTGGTCTAATTAAAAGCATTGGTGTTTCCAAGAGCCCTATAAACAAAGTAAGATTCAGTCTACAGACTGGGGGAAATATCTACAAGGCATTAGCTAGTGAGCATCTCATGTCAAGAATATCTTAGTGATTACTTTAACGAAATGATAAAAGATGAAGAGCTCCATTTTAAAAGCAAACAAGATATTAGCAGACTTTTCTCCTAAGAAGATACACAAGTGGCCGGTAAGCATGTGGAAATGTTTTCAACATAACTAGTCCCTGAGGAAAGGGAAATCAAAGGCGCAGTGAGAGACCACTTCATAGTCATTAAGATGATTACAATCCAAAGACCAAAAAAAAAGACGTCGGCCAGGATGCCCGCGGATGGAACACTCCCCATTGACAGAGGGAAGGAAGGGGCACGGCACTCTGGGAAACGATTTGGCATGGCCTCAAGAAGTAAAGCGTACAGTCATCCTTTTGCCCAGTTATTATTATTACTATGTCGTTATTATTGTCTGTTGCTCTATTTCACATTTGAGAGAACTGAAAAATCTATATCCACAAACCAAAAGTGCACATGAATGTCTTGACAGTCACATTATCCATAATACCTGAAAAATGGAAAGAACCCACATGTCTGTGGACAGACAAATGGACAAACAGCATGAGGTACAGCCACACAGTGGGGCACTGGCCATGAAATGAAGGGAGGACCAGCCTGATCAGCACCAGTAGCTCCGTGAAGGAAGTCAGTCAGTGCGTGACACGGATCTTCCTCCCCCTTTCCTTCTCGAGCTCCACTGCCTAAATTCTCCCCTACAGTTTTGTGATTCCTGTAATGAAAACCTGTTCCCTCCGGCACAGATAGCTCTGCTGCCATTTGGGATGTTGCACAGACACTAATGTGACACCATCTTTGACATCTCCTAGCACTGGAGTGCTCAGTCGGGGACCCCCATGAACAGTCTGGTTAACAATTCAGGTGCTTAAAAGTAGACTTGTCTTTGGAATGCATTTATCACACCTCCATTACCCTTCTCTCTTTTCCTCCCTCTACCTGGTCTCCTTGTGACTCAAAATGGCAGCCAATAATTCCAATCCATCATCTCCCCTAGTTAAGTGTCACGTGTAATGTTACCCCTAAATTCAGTGCATGGAAGAAGCCATGTATCCTGAATCAAGGCACTCAGATGCCTGCTCTCCTCTTGATTTTTCTTTTTCTTAAAACCTGCTTTCCTCTTGGACACCAAGAGGAGAGCGTTCTTGTAGCAGAGATCTCTGAAAGGCAGAGATCCACTTAAGCCTTTGCTTCAGTGTGGAGCTTATTGCTAAATCTTGGGGAGAAAAATCAGATGACCCAAACACCCTAAGATGAAATGAGAAGAATGAATCTGGGAATCTGTGTAGACTTTTACAAGGTCCCAAGCTGCTACGTATGGGTGGAACAGGCTGTGTTAAACTTTATAGTAGGTGATAAAAGCAAAAGATGTTCCCAAGGGACCTGGGGTGCAGCCAATGAGGTCTGGGGTTGATGAGGTCTGGGGTTGGTGAGGTCTAGGGTTGGTGAGGTCTGGGGTTGGTGAGGTCTGGGGTTGGTGAGGTCTGGGGTTGGTGAGGCTGTGGTTGGTGAGGTCTGGGGTTGGTGAGGTCTGGGGTTGGTGAGGTCTGGGGCTGGTGAGGTCTGGGGCTGGTGAGGTCTGGGGCTGGTGAGGTCTGGGGCTGGTGAGGTCTGGGGCTGGTGAGGTCTGGGGCTGGTGAGGTCTGGGGTTGGTGAGGTCTGCGGTTGGTGAGGTCTGGGGTTGGTGAGGTCTGGGGCTGGTGAGGTCTGGGGTTGGTGAGGTCTGGATGGGGATGTGAAGGCAGCAGCAATGTGCCCGGCAGTACGGTAAGGATGCAGGAAGGCAGGCAGCAAAGGCTCCCAAGGGCCCGATATCCACAGGGAGGTGCGTGTGTTGGTCTGCTCGGTAGATGTTCTCCGGGTGGTGTGATCAGGTGCACGGGCTAAACAAGGATGAGCAGACAACTCTGCGTGGAAAGAGGAAGAGCAGCTGTGGAGGGAAGAGTGTGAATCCGGGCCTTCAGGAGGGTCCCTGGGTGGTAGTAGTTCTTTCTTAACTTGGCCAAACGGTGCTTTCCAGGCAGGCAGGAAACTGGCTGGTCAGCCTGGCAATGGTGCACACTGCGGCGTCCCTGAGAGCCACGCCACGCCTCAGAGCGGGAACGCTTCCCACAAGGGGGAACGGCAGTGGCTGGTGGGCTTGTGGTTTGGACTTGACCTAGCCAAGGTGACAGAACAACGGTGAATGACTCTTCCCTCTTCAGAATGTATCTTCATCAGAGCCTGCAGTGGCCCTAATGGGTGACACCCATCCCCACACCCCACAACGATGGGGGGGGGTCTGGCTGGGACGCTCTCTCACTCTGAATAGAAAACACACAGCCGTTGAACTTTCCATCTGCTCTGTTCTGTTCTCCCAACTACTTTGTGTTCTGTCCCACTTAACCAGTCACAGGGCCTTTTAGAAGGCTGTGTCAATCAGGGGCTGGGATAATAGCTCTTCCATTACCCTGAGCATTGTTGAGATATGAAGGACAAAGTGTGTCTCATTATTCAGGTTTTCAGAAGTGATGGCGCCTAGCCAGAATGGTAGCATTAGCTCCGGAGCCCTCACCCGGAGGCTCTCCACCTTCAACTAATCACGACTGAAAGGCGGTGAGGAGGAGCTGAAGGCGATCGGGGGCCTTGACACTGCCGCTCGCCCGCACCAAGAGATGCCTCGCCTACGCAGGAGGCCATCTTTGGAGGGCTTGACGTACGCTCCTTTAGAGTCAGAAAATCCTCTCACCTTTGGTTCAGAAGAATGAGGAGTTCCGAGGAGAGCAAGGAGCAGAGGCGGAAGGTCCTGATGAGGACCCAGTGCGCTTTGCCGTCGGGGCCGGGGGTCTTTGCTTGCGGTGGTCCTCCGTGAGTCTGCAGGGTGGGGCTGGCCGAGGGCTCGGTGGTGTTCCAGCCTTTCCTCTCAGCTCGGCGCACGTTGACAGAACTCGCAGCCATGGCCGGCGGCGAGTGTCCTTCCCTGAAATCGCCTCCTCCAAGTCATGAGCCAGGCCGTCACCCGCCCCGTCTCAGAGGCCCAAGCCCGGTGGCTTCCACCACTTCCCGAACCCCCGCAGCTGTGCGAGCCAGCCTGCTTTCCCGCCCCGTCTCACTGCAACCCCGACTGTGACCTATTGCGACCCCCCATGCTATTCAGACGTGGCTGGCTGGTGCTCACCCCCTCCCATGTGATCCCAACCCTCGGGGGCAGCGGGGACAGACTGAGAAGACCCCTCCACGGTGCTGGCTGGCGGCTCCCTGCCTTGCCGGCGCTCTCCCTGCCCGTGTCTCCTGGCTCGCCTCATCTTTTCCCGGCACCTCAGGTCTTCTCGGGGGGCGGGGGGCCATCTGAGTGGCAGCCCATCTGAGTGGCAGATCAAGACACAGAGAGAAGAGGGGCAGAGACCGAGAGACTCACTCCCTCAGGACCCCCTTCAATCCTGTCACTTCCCTAGGGCCTGAAGTTCAAATACAGCCACAGTGGGGTTTAGGGTTAGATATAAAAAATATTGGAGAAAACAATTTAGTCCATAAAGGGGGGGGGGGAGAGAGAGAGAGAGAGAAAGGGAGGGAGGGAGGGAGGGAAAGAGAAGAAGGGAGGGAAAGGAAGAAAGGAAGTAAGAAAAAGGAAGGAAGGCAGGAAAAGGGGAGGAAGCCAGGTGAGAATGCGAGGCAGGCCTCCAGGCACGTGGGCAGCGTCCCCACGGGCATCTGCAGGCGGCCCACGCGGTGCCCGGAGCCCGGCGTCCCCTCAGACGTGGGTCTCATGGCCGCCTCAGTGCTCTTCCGCCTCAAGCACAGGAAGCAGCATGGAGCCGAGCTCACTTGGACGGCTGACCTACCAGGAGTTATCTGGGGAAGATGTGTGTTTTAGGCTGTGGGGTGGGGCCTGGCCACGCCCCACGACCCCACCCTGAGCACGTGACCCAGATGTGACCACCCCACGCTGGCCGTGGTCAGTGCCGATTGCCACGGTGCCCATGTGAGGGTAATACCGAGACACAGTCTGAGACCTTGCCGGCAGAGGCTGGCCCTCCGCCTTTTCCCCAGCATTAGGAACTGGGAAACACAGCCTGGCAGAGAGAAGCGGAGCAGGTGCGGAAGCAGGGCCTTCGCGAAGGCCGCCCGCCCTGGTGACCCCCACTCCTGATTTGCTTCCAATTCCATTACACAGAGTTCACCTGGAGACCTAATTGGACTTGAGACATGTTGGTCCGCAGATGAGAGGAATGTGATAATGAGATTTCAGGATGGAGAGGGACAAGAAACCGAGACCACGAAACGCTTGCCTGGGAACGTGTTCACGGGCGGCTTCTTTTTATAAGTCCAAAACCTCCCTGCGGCTTCGTCTTTCAGATGAGATTCCAGAGGACGGGATTTCTCCGGAGGCACTCGCTTTCCGTGGCTTGTCTCGTAGAAAAAGCTCCAGCAGTGTCAGCGAGAAATCTCGGAGGGGAAAGGAAAGAAAAATCATGTCGTACGACGCCGTAGCTGGGCGAGTCTCTGGGTTTCTGTCTGGGGCTGCCAACTCGAGCAGCAGCCCCAAGTCCGCAGCTCTTGTCAGCATGTTACGTGTCGGGGAAAGGAGCAGGGGCTGTCTCCCACTCACGTGGTCTTGGAACATGAGCAGTGCTCCCACGGCCACGATCGGAAGGAGAAAGGTCCCCACGACCGAATTTCCAGGTGCTGGTGGTTCACACCTGTAATCCTAGAGCTGTTCGGGAGGCTGAGATTTAGAGGAGCTCAGTTCCGCACAGCCTCGACAGACAAGTCCACAAGACTCCAAAAGTAGGACTCGGTGTGGTTCAAGTGGTAGAACACTAGCTGAGCAAGGAAGCTCAGGGAGCTCAAGGCTCTGAGTTCAAACCTCGGTGCTGGTGAACGAAGGAGGAGGAAGAGGAGAAAGGGGAGGAGGAGGAGGAAGGGGAAAGATGGATGTATTGCTTAGTCATGAGCAGCACATGGAATGCTAACCTGGAGTGGCTTCTCTGGTTTTCCCGCTGCTGGCGTGTGATCCCTAGGACTCGGTCTTCACTCATTGGAGAATGTGGAAAGGTGGGTGTAGGAGTGGCCACGCTTATGCTACAGAAAGATAAGAAATGGGCGTCCTTCCTGGTGCTAAGCAACAGCCCACAGCCTGCCCGCCTCCTGGAACCCAGGACCTAGAAAGGGGTTCTCCGTGCTGGGGGGGGGGGTGAGGGGGGAAGAGCGCTGGGCACCGGGGTTGCGTTTGTCCTCCGGGGATCCCTCTGACAAAGGACAGCTGTCGCCTCCTCATGGCAATGTTTACTCTCCCCTTGGGATTGGAGAGTCCTTGCTGATGGGTGCTGAAGGGACCTTCCAGATGAGCAGGCGCGTGGCAGGAAGGGAGCTTCGCACCCGGTCCCCTTCGCAGATCTGGCCCCGGGCAGGCTGCTCACTGGCTTTGCCAAGACCATGGATCTCAGTGACGGGCGTTGCACGTCTTTTTCCTGGGTTAACACCTTCCAAACCTGCTCCTAGTGGGCCTCCAGCCTCCGTCACACTCCCTGGGTTTCGAGAACTCCAGTAGCCTGTCATCTAGAAGGTTCTGTGCACAGCGCCTCTGTCCACATCAGAATGGCACAGGGGAGATCGGCCATCTGCAGCGCACTGGCCCCACAGGGTTACCCTGAGCGGGGCCAGGATGCTAAGAGGGAGAGCGGCATCCTGGGAGGCGAACGGTGCCGGGTGCGGCCCGACGCCACGGCGCCCGGCATCCTGCGCCTAGCCCTTGGCACGGGCGCGTGTGTCAGCCCCGTGAGCTCGCTGCGAATCCCCTGCCCCGCCAGGGAGGGCCCCGGCCCCGCGGCTCTGCCCTGATGACCATGTGTGTCCTCTCCGCCGTCCTGCGGCCTCACGCTGTGCTCGGCTGGCGAGGGCAGTGCCTTTTGGGCCCTGCGGGGGAGCACGAACCTCACAGGCAGGCGGCCGGGCCAGGGCCGTGTGTGTGCATGCATGCGTGTGTGCGCGGGGCTCACAGGCCGGGCTGGGGCCGCGTGTGTACGTGCGTGCGTGTACGCAGGGCTCGCAGGCCGGGCCGGGGCCGCATGCGTACGTGCGCAGGGCTCGCAGGCCAGGACGGGCCTCGGGCACGGGCAACGCAGCCTGCTCCCAGGGCCAGCCCGAGTGGCACCGCCCTGCACTCTGCCACCTCAGGGGTCCCCGCACCACCTCGGGGGCAGCTCAGATGCAGCTTGGGATTTTCCTGCCTTCGTTTTTTTAAATGCCAGGCGCCAAGGATTTGCGCTTTTCTTTGCTCTTGGTCTGAGTCCATGGAGCAAGACGAACTTGGATATAGCAGGACGTAGGGGCCAGGGCACAGCCAGGTCCCCATCATGGGGTCTGGCCTTCCAGTGGGACACACGTGCCGTGGAGCTGATGTGGGGTATGGTGGTCAGAGGCCAGGAGCAGACACAGACACAGCTCCTGCCTCTCCTTCCCGGAAAGGGAGGGGGAGAGAGGGGAGGGAGAGAGAGGAAGGGGGAGGGGGAGAGGAGGAGGGTGGGAGAGGGAGAGAGGGAAGAGAGGGAGAGGGAATGAGAGAGTAAGGGGGAGAGAGGGAGAAAGGAAGAGAGGGAGGGGGAGAAGGAGAGAAGGAGGGAGAAAGAGGGGGAGGGAGGGAGGGAAGGCGAGGGAGAGAGGAGGAGCAGACACTCCCTGTAGGGGCTGGGGTCCACGCACAGCGGCAGGCAGGCGGGATTTGCTGTGGGCTGTCTCTCACCAGGGCTCTGCTTCCTCATGCGGTCGGAGGGAAGAGGGAGAGCAGCCTCGCTCTGTCTGAGCTGCCCTGACATCGCCAATTACTCCGGGAGATTTTGTTCCCGGACAAGAAGGCAGAGCTAAGTAAGAGAGATGACAGGTGTAAAATGAGATGCAGCCCTGGAGAGATTTCTTTCACCAGAGCGCGGTCTGGGGACGGCGAGGACATTCCCTTTAAATGAACAAACAACTTCCTGGCGCGCCTCCCTCCACAGGGAGCAGCCTGTACACCGCCAGCCCCTTCCCGCTCCCGGCCCACAGGACGCGGGGCAGGGCAGCCCACCCCCAGCCCACGCGGCCTCCCGCAGGGAGGGGACGTGGTACCGGGGACCCACGTGAACTTTGCCACTCATGCTTTGAGACTCTCAGCCTTTCCGGGCTGGGCAAGGACGGGGTGGGGCGGAGTCAGAGACACAGCGCCTGCCTGGTACACACGGGCGCAAGCCTCCTTCCTGTGCACAGTAAGGAAGTGCGGGTTTCCTAACGGGGAAGAAGGCGGCTGAATGCAGCCGTAGGCAACCCTGAAGCCCGGGCTTGGAGAGGTTCATAGTAGATTCCAGGGCTGCGTGGTTCAAAGCAAATCAAGGCCGCCGCCACCGAGTCACTTAACATTGATGCTCATGAGCACTCGTGATTGCGCTAAGCACCCTCCAAGAGCATCTCGTTCCTCAACGGAATTCCGTTCCTGGCTGAGCGTGGGCTGAGCCTGTCTCTTCTGACTAATTTAGACTTGAAGCCTACTGGCTCCCTCCCAGGCCACCCTTCACATGCAAGACTTTTCTCCCATCTCTCACTCCAAGCAGATACCTGTGTTTGTCAAACAGATGTGTTTCTTGTAGACAACAGATGGTCAGATTTTGCCTTTTGATCCCACTCGGGGGGTCCTAAGAGTTCTGTCGCTTTTGAGTCCATTTCCAGTGAGTAATAAAAGTGAAGGCCAGGTAGCTGTTCCTGACACCTTTTTTCCTCCTTGGTGTCAGATTCTTTCGTGTGTCCTGTGTGTCTCCACTCATCTGTTTGGGTAGATTTTCTCCACTTCTTTTATGTGCTGATCTTCCTCTTCTGCATCCTTTCTGCGTCTTCCCTGGTGCTATTTTTAGTGGTGGTGAACTGCTTTAGTTTTGTTTGCATTGGAATATTTTTATTTGCCTTTTCTGTTACGAATGGTTGCCTCCTGCTCAGCATGTTTTCTGGGTTGGTGGTTGTTAACTTCTCGGTGTTTGAAGTACATCATCCTAAGCCTTCCTGGCTTCTCGGGTTTCCCTTTCAAACTCTGCTGTTATTCTGATGGGTTCTCCATTAAAAGTAACAAGTTCTCCGTACTTTCTGCCGTGAAGTTCTTTTCTGATCTGGTTCTTCAGGTATTCTGAAAGCCTTTCTTCTTCAAGAACATGTCTTTCACACCCTTAGATATCACCACCTTCCCTCATCTGCACCCATCATTTGTGAGTTGTCTTTTAATGGGATCCTGGCCTTCTGGCAAATTCTTCCGTAATTCTTTTTCTTTTTTGTATTTTCTTCTGCTCTTCCTACTTTGTCATCTACATATTTAAGTTCTGAAATTCTGAATTCCATTTCGTCCACTTGGCTGGAGAGGTTTACCACTTTATGTTCCATCTCTACTCCTTCAGTTTCTGTTGTTGTCGGGGTTCTCTGAGGCTTTCTGTCTCTTTGCCGAGATCTTCCATCATACCTTGACTTCTTTATTTCATTTAATGTTCACATGTGTCTTCATTGATCTCATTTAACTCTTTTTTTTGGGGGGGTCCGGTCGTGGGGCCTGAACTCAGCCTGGGCACTGTCCTTTAGCTCTTCAGCTCAAGGCTAGCGCTCTACCACTTGAGCCACAGTGCCACTTCCAGCTTTTTTCTTTTTTTGCTTATGTGGTGCTGAGGAATCGAACCCAGGGCCTCAGGCGTGCAAGGCAAGCGCTCTACCACTGAGCCACCTTCCCAGCCCTCATCTTGCAATTCTTGTTGAGTTTCTATAGTTGTTTGCTTGCCTTTGGGTTCATCTAGTTGTTTATAGAGATACATATAAATATAAACACACATATACATATTTATATATATAAATTTATATTTAGATGCATTTGTTCATGTAACTGTATATGTAAACAAAGTTTCCCACGGGTGCACCTGGGCCCCTGGAATGTGGAGTGGGAGCTTCGGTGGCAGCTTCGCCTGCCCACTGGAAAGGCCCACGCTTGTCTTTACAGCACCTCGGCCCCCTGGGAGATCTCGAGGTCCGGACGGCCCCCTGGGAGATCTTGTGGTCCGGACGGCCCCCTGGGAGATCTTGTGGTCCAGACGGCCCTCTGGGAGATCTCGTGGTCCGGACGGCCCCCTGGGAGATCTCCCGCCCCCTGGGGAGATCTTGAGGTCTGGTTAGCAGGCTTTGGATCCACCTTCCAGAAGTCCACCTAGGGTGTGTTCTCTGCAGCAAGGTCTTGGCTCTCACCTCTGAGCCTCAGGGACTGCATCTAAGTCAGTCAATGGAGAACCACCCACGTGCCAATGCTGACTGAGATCAGCCAATTGATATTTCCTAAGCCTCTGAGGTGTGCCAGGTTCGAGCTAGGCCTTGGAGACGCTACAGCGAGACGCTAGAGCGTGGACAGGCACTGTGAAAGTGTGGCCGCTGAGGAGCAGACTTACCCTCCCTGCCCCGCAAGGGGGAGGCGAGCGGCGTCCGCAGGCTGCGTTGTGAGGCGCCTCCCGCTGACGGACGGCGCGTCTCCCTCACCGTCTCCCTCAGTCTCCCAAGGCGGAAGTGGCTCTCTGGGGCCTGTGCTACACGGGCGCCGGCTCCACGCGTGGGGCTCCATCCTCCTGACTCCATCCGCCTTACAGCGGCGCCACTTCCTGTGGGGGAGGTTTCACATCAGAATCGCAGGGGGAGGCCAGCACTGAGCTGATCGCTTTCCTCTGATGCCGTCTTCGTTCCTGGGGGGGCGGGGGGGCAGTTCGGCAGCTTCTCATCAGCGCTGCGACAGGAATTGTGAAACTGCGGATAAACGTCAAGTGGGATTCTGGGACGGAGAAGTCAAGGAAGCCCGCACTGTGTGGCCCTCGATAAGGAAGATCCACGCAGAGAGGGTAATGAGGCATCAGATGGACTGATGTCGGGGAGATGGAAGCGGTCAGGGAAGAGGGTTCTGGCAAGAGGAAGAGGCAGAGCAGAAGTCCATGCCTGCCGAGCCAGGGGGGAGCAACGCTGTGGGAAAGCAGGCCAGCAGAGCCTTGAGTGGACAGGCAGGGTAGAAAGGACCTGGAAGCTGGCAGCGCTAGGGCTTGAACCCGGGTGGGCGGCCCCCAAAGCACATCCTCACAAGGCCCCGCCTGGCTTCCCACCACGCTGGGAGAACGGAGTACCAGGAGGGGTGGGAGAGACTCAGAAACCAACCGTGCACCCCAAAATGCTGAGCGTGACAAGGAGAAGGATTTCTGGGGCACAAACATCGCTGGATGGAGCCCTAGCCTGCCCAGAAGTGCACGCTTCCTTCTCCTTCCTAAATAAAGGTTATTAAGAAGGACTTTCCCAGCCTTGCTGAGGAGAGCAGCGCTGGCAGAGACGCAGGGCTCCTCCAGGGGCAAGTTAGCAGGCCGGACACATCAAATATTCATGGACCAGCTGCACAGGAGCCGTCCTCTCCCTGCCCCGTTCCTCCGCGCCCGGCCACGCACCCCACGAAGGCAGCGGGCGCCTGCTCCGAGTTACTTACGGAGCCATTAGGAGCTTGATGGATGGGCTCTTTTGCCCTTTTTGGTGTTTATTATTAATGCATTCTTTTGCACCAAGGGCTCTCAACCAAAGAGCAGTCTGGTTACCTATCAAGTTAGCAAACGTGTGTGTGTGTGTGTGTGTGTAGCAACTGCTTTCACAAGATATTTGCAAAACTGCCTTTTTGAAAAGGCAGCAGTAGTACAGAGATCGCGTCCGGTCTGCCGGGGTGAGGGGGGCAGAAACGAGCGCCCTGCGCTCCTGGAGCCCTGCGCATCCTCCCTCAGGCTCCGCGGGGCGTGCGGCCTGATGGAACTCACACCAGAGGAAGCAGGCCAGGTGAAGGCCCGACTCTGAATACATCTCATACCCGACTTACAGTGTCGCGCCAGTATATTTTCTGACTTTCACAGTGAGCCATGATTATGTGTGATATCACCCTGAGAGTATTATTATCATTATCCTTGGTGGAAGTGCTGGGTTCCCTCAAGGAGCGCTGCAGGCTGGTTTTTCTGGATGTTTTGTTGGTGGTGAGTTGAGGCATTGGGATGGCTGACATCCCAGGCAATGCTGCTCACCCTCCCCTGGGCCCCCATTGGTGTGGGGGTGGGAGGAGTGAGGCCTTTCCCTTACCCTTGAACTGGAAAGTTCCGTGATGCCACGTTCTACAACTAGACAGAATGTTCCGTGATCCGTGGGCCTGCATCGTCTTCCACCAGCCCCCAGCACGGCACCCCCTGTGTACCGGAATGCTCCAGGCGGCGCCCCCGGCCCCTCAGCCGAGGCGGAGTCTAACGCAGGGTTCTCTCTTGCTTGTCTCCACATGCAGAGCCAAGGTAAAGAAGGGGATCAACATCCTGGGCGTGCGGCCCCGCGAGCCGCGGCAGTGGGCCGTGCAGCAGGAGATGGGCAACGGCGGGAAGCACACCACCACCTCCGTGGCCTGCCAGCGCCTCAGCCCCGGGGCCGGCAACAGGTGAGCACCGGCCGGCGAGAGTCCACTCCCCACCCGCCCCGCCGCGGGGGCTCGGCTCAGCCCTGCCTGGCCTGGGTCAGCAGGCCGAGCGGCGAAAGGGAGGCTGGAAATCCAGACATGCATCCGCGGGGCCCCATCCCGCAGGACAAGGCAGGGCACCGGTTCCCGTGAGTGTGCGCTCCGTTCAGTCAGCCCTCATTGGTCACCGGAACGCGCTTCCCTGGGGGTTTGCTGCTTTGTCTGAAGATGCTATCTCGGATGCCCAGTTCTGCACAAGGGGTGAGAACTGTCTCCGAGGGGAGGGATGTGATATTGGGTGGCGTGCTGAGGGGGAAGTGGCTAGCAGAGAGTCTAGACGTCATGGCTTGGCCACAGACACCAGGGATTTTCACTTAAAATAGTTGTTTTCTGGCAGCACCTATGCATGTTATGGTATTTGTGAACCACCGTTATATGAAAAGAAGGAAAACCGTTTACCACTACCCCAACTCAAGGGTATTCCATGTGAATGTATTCATGCCTTTCTTTCCAGGGTTGTGTCACTCATAGAACTAGACAGACAGATCGGTGCATGAGTGGTATTTCAATGCACGGATCCAGTTCACATATTGGCTTCCTCATATCAAAACTGTGATATTTTTAGGGCTTGATCTTTTCAGTGTGTTTTCTTGAGCAAGCAGTTAGTATTTATGGAAGAAATGTTTAATTCTTGGCCATGTCTTCTAAAATGAAGTGGCAAAGCTGGCTTGTAAGGCAGGGAGTGTGTGCACACACACACACGTAAACACACACACAGATCTCCCGCTTGTCGCTATTTGTAAACACCTCTTCAGCCGTGGCAGCCCCTCCGTGCACACAGAGCTTTCGAGGTACAATCAGGGAACACATCTGGCTTGCGAGCAGTTCATGGCTCACAACAGCACCCGTCACCAGCGTGAGCCCACAAAGGCCTTTGAGCACATCTGGGGGGGCAGTGGAGCTGGGGTCTGAACCTCGGAGTCTTCGATGTTGTGAAAACATGGCAGGGAGGAAGCGTGTGCCAGTGTCCCTTGGTGGAAGAGAGA
The DNA here is from genome assembly GCF_000151885.1 of Dipodomys ordii. Lineage (NCBI taxonomy): Eukaryota > Metazoa > Chordata > Mammalia > Rodentia > Heteromyidae > Dipodomys > Dipodomys ordii. The sequence goes on along the minus strand of NW_012267282.1, from coordinate 1,787,410 downwards.
TCAGAGGCCAAATTAAATCTCCTGAATCAAATTCACATGAAGTCTAATTAACCCACGAGATTAGTGCTGATTACACAAATGAATGTGGACGTGTTAATTAACAGACAGTGAATTTATGTATGTCAATAGTTCTTGGAGTCAGAAACAGAAAGCCGGCCCGGGAGAGGACCATGAGATGAGCTGCAGGCTGCAAGTTCTGAACAGTTCCGCAGCTGTTTGTCCTGGGGCGTCCGGGAGCTGCCCTCCGAGCCCGGGGTGTTTGCGCAGGGGGCAGACGTTGTGTGCCGTTTCCCTGCGGCGGTCTGGGAAGATCTGGGCCGTGCTGTGGCTGACTCTAGTGCTGGCTCCCGTACAGACTGGTTTCTGCTGTAGGTTTGACACAAGCGCATGTGGGTGGGGTGTGGGGAGGCCTGGGCACACCTTGCCTGGTCTCGGGTTCTGTAACAAATGTCTCAGAAGGGGGACTGCCTTGTCAGAAGAAAAATGTTGGGGCACAGAACTTACATCATCCATGGCAGCCAGATCATTTGAGAGCCAGGCTCCCAGCGGCCGGCGGCCACACGGAGGTGTTCCCGCCGCAGCCCAGGGCTGTGATGGTCAGAGAACTTCAGGAAGCACTGAGGTGCTCCGTGTGTGTGTCCGCCAGACACTCCTCTCCAGTCTGAGGTGGAATCCGAAGGCGCAGCTGGGAAAGCCTGGCCTGTGCTGGTGAGCTTGTGATCGGCCGGCAGAGCGCAGCCCTGGCTGGTGCGGTAAAGGCCGAAGCAGCCTGCTGTGTCTCCCTCCAACAGGAGACAGACAGAGGGCAGGTCTAGAAGTCACAGGCTACTGTGCCGCCATATTGCGTGTGACATTACAGCTCCTCTACCCATGACGCCACACACTCTGCTCCCAGCCCTGGCCTCTTCAGTGCCAAAACAGCTGCAGAGTGCCTGCAGGAAGTAATGGCTCAGGACAAAGGACCACGTAAAAACAGTGGAGGTGTCTGGGAAGCCTGGCCTTTACCTGCTCTTAGTTCACTCCCGGACCTGAGGGAGAACATGTTTCTCCGAGAACAGCAGCTGTCAAGTTGCTCGTGAAGAAGGACTCCAGTCCTGTGATATTGGGGCCCTCACCTCGTTCCCCCCAGCTGCGTCCATAAAGCTCCTGCCTCTGAGTAGTCACCCTGAGCTCCCCACAGGAACCAGGGAACACAGTTCATGCAGGGCTGGGGTGGAAGGGAGGGAGGAAGGAAGAACAAATGAGGGAGGGAGGGGGAGGGGGGAGGGGAAACCTGTGAATGTCCTCGGAAGCTAGCAGGGCCTCTTGCTAGGAAAGGCAAACCCGGAGGCTGCGGGGACACAGGTTGAACCTGGGCCATTCCAGACAGCATCTTTTCTTCTGTGGAGCCAAACTTCCCCCTTAGGCCTCATTATGAAAATAGCACTATGAAAGCTCTTTTGGAGGCTAGCAGGGGCTCTTGGAAGCAGAGGCTTCCATGGCCGTAATACTCTGCTTATTTCCTGGGGTGTCCCAGTGTCTGGAACAGACCTCTGTTTCAGTCCAGCATGGCAGCATGCTTTGTGTTTGTGATCTCGGGGAGTCTTTCTGGCCACCTGAGCTGAGGAGTCAGCGGATGCAGCAGGTAAAGAAAAGGATGGAACCCCTCCGAGGAAGAGCCCCCAGCCCAACATCTCCTCACATGACTGAGAAGATTGTCTTTTAAAACAGCTTTCAGGTCTACCAATAAATGAGGAGGAATGCTTACCAGATGCCCCAGCTAAAATGCAGCTGAGGTGACAGTGTCTGCGATTTCTGCAGTGGGAACACGGAGGTGCTAAAGTTCATCCGGCTCCCTGGCATGCGCAGACCATGCCCTGTGCCTGTCCTGGCGTTTGGAGAAGCAGATCAGCAGGTGTCAGAGGCACTAACACTCACTTCACACAGAAGCGTCCTTTGGCTGCTTTACCGGGTTACCAAGCTTGTTTTCTTTGGTGTCAGTGTCTACCTGCACAGTCATTCTGAGTGGTGAGACTCTGGGAAGTCCCGAGGACCCTGGTTCCACCTCCACTGCCCTTCTACTTTTGTTCTGCCACACACACACACACACACACACACACACACGCACACACGCACGCGCCCAGCATAGAAGTGGAGGACAGGCCACACTGACGGCCAGCTCTATAAAGGGCCTCAGTGTGGGGCAGGGGGTACCAGGGTAGCCTAGACAGCAGGAGGTGTCCTCTAGAATACTCCCAAAGCTCTGGGAGGACCTGAGCGGGACACGCGTTTCATCCCCGTGGTTCAGCCGGGGAGAGACGCTTTCTCTGCCGGGGCATTTGGACGTGTATGGCGTCATTCGCGGGGTGCACAGGCATCAGCTGTGCACAGCAACACGGCAAGCATCCTAGGAGGAGCAGCATGTCTGTGCGGTCACGCACCACGCGATTTCCCAGGCTGGGCAGGACCCGTGGGCCAGAGGCTCCCCACACCCGTCAGGAAAGCTAGGAACTCTCCCGGGACACCCTACCGAGGCCCTCATGGACTTCAGGACTGGAGTCAGCCTAGGGGGGTGAGGGCCGAGGGTTCGGTGCAGCAGAACCCAAGCAGGGAAGTGTAGGAGAGCTTTGGAACTGAGCGGCAGGTCCCGGGCCCGGCAGCCCGCGGGTGCGAGGTGGGAGACACCTGCTCTCATGCTTTTACAATGCAGAGAGGCCCAGGCTACACTTGCCTGCAGGGGGACAATTTTCCCAGCTTCCAGAGCTTTCTGTGCTGCCAGATCTCTGGATGATTGTTTTCTAAGAGGGTTTGAAAATCCACATTGCCACGTGAAATTTCCCAATAAATAGTTGTTTAGATTTTTTTTTAAATCGCCATGCCGATCAAACAAAAGGATTATTGTCCAGGAGAATTGCCCAGCAAAAAGCCAATCTTAAGCAAAATCAGCCAATTTCTGCCAAAATAAAGCCCGCTCGCCTTCAGAGGCCAATTGCCGGACGCTGCCAGGTTTAGCGCCTCTGCAGCGAAAATGTGGTCCTGGACAGATGCTGGCCGCTGCTTCCCCAGCTACGGGCTTATGCACAAGGCCGGCTCCAGAGGGCCTCGTGGCTCTAGTTTTCAGCACAGGACCACTCCCAATCAGACCAGCTGCACCGAGGCACAGTCTCTTCCAGAAGATACTGCAGTTGCTCTCTGAAGGCTGGTGCCCCGGCCCCACCGGCCACAACCTTGACAGAGAGCCAGGCCTCACCGCCCCGTCCTCAAGGCCCGGGGCGTGGCAGGCCTGCCTCAGGGCCCACCCTCCCCATGGCAGGGGGTAGGAAGAGCAGGGTAACGACCCACCCACCCATCTCCCCCAGTCCCCTAACTCAAAGCCAGCAAGCTGGCGGGAGGCTGTGCAGCACCAGGGAGATGTAAATCAGGCAGGTAATAAAAGGAGAAGGGCTTTCAGAAAGCAAAAATCATCGCGAAGGGTGAGTAAGATGCCCGTTAGTATTCATTTAAGCAGTCTCGGTTGCATTCCTCGTAACTGTGCTCAGCTATTTGTTTTGGAAGAATTCTGGAATATGATGGGTGCTTACAGCTGCTGGGTGCAAACAGCTTCAGGTACGCCTAAGAGGGTGATAGACTAAGATCGTCCGCTCTGCCCCCAGAGAAATCACCCAGACCACTTCCTCCAGGCCAGGATCTGTGGTCTAGATGGCCAGGGCCTTCACCTTGCCTGGGGGCTGGCGCAGTTCAGGGCGTGTCATCAGTGGAGCCTCCCGGAGCTCAGGGACTCCCCATCTTTGTAAGTGACTGTCTATGTGCCAGCGCCGGAGCCCGCGCTCGCTGCATTCTTCCATTGACTAGGAAACGTTTTCTCCCGTGACTGCCTTGTTCTGGCTTGTTCGGGGCCGTGCTGGGTTTTAACTCGGATCTCACACTCACTCGGCCTCCTCGCTCACAGCAGATGCTCTACCAGCTGAGCCACACCTCCAGCTTAGAATCTCTCAGACTTTTCTGTCAGGACCAGCTTCAGACTGCAGGACTACAGCTCTCCGGGTCTCAGGCTCCTGAGTAGCAGGGATTATAGGAGTGAGCCACCAGTCCCCAGCCCGATTGACTTTTATCATTATCTAGCTTACTTGGAGGCTTGTAGATAATGAATGCATAGGGTTCCCAGTACAAACAGTCTACAAAGACATACAAATATTTATTCCTGCGCCTCAGCCACTCCTGCTCCTCCCCAGAGATCACTGGTGTTTGCAGTGTATCATTTCCAGTTACTTTAGGCGTATATCAGTGTGTGTGTGTGTGTGTGTGTGTGTGTGTGTGTGTGTGTATCTGGGTGTGCTCACACAGACACGCACCCACGCACTTCGTCCATACCAAGTAACATTGATATCCTGCAGTTTCTCCTGTCTGTCCATGAGGTTATTTTCTTAATTTTTAGACATCTGCAGCACAATATGTCCAACATAAGCTCCCCCATTAACTGGGTTTTAGGTCATTCCCAATCCTCTGCCAAAAAAGTACTGATGTGAGTAACCTTGTCCGAATAACGCATCACACTTGCGTGATTTCTGTCTTTGAAGTCCATTCTAGAAGAGGGCTGGCAGGGGAATTGTTAAGATTTATTTCTGACACTAGCGTGTCACCTCGCACATGGTGACTGCTGCAATTCCTGACCATGGATCACGTGTTAGTGAACACGAGATCCTGTGATGCGAAAGCCAGAAGAAGGACTGAGCGCGAGCACACGTTCCCACCGCTCCCTTCCGCCATCCAGGAGCCCCCCATGTAGCAGAATGCTTAGTGGTTTTTTCCAGAAATAAAGCATAACAACATCCAGAAGAAAAATAAAAGGGGCCGGGTGCCAGTGGCTCACACCTGTCATCCTAGCTACTCAGGAGGCTGAAATCTGAGGATTGTGGTTCAAAGTCAGCCTGGGCAGGGAAAGTCAGTGAGACTCCCGGTCGTGGGGCCTGAACTCTGGGCCTGGACACTGTCCCTCAGCTCTTCAGCTCAAGGCTAGTGCTCTACCACTTGAGCCATAGCGCCACTTCTGGCTTTTTTTCTTTTTGCTTATGTGGTGCTGAGGAATCGAACCCTGGGCCTCAGGCGTGCAAGGCAAGCGCTCTACCACTGAGCCACCTCCCCAGCTCCTCAATGAGACTCTTATCTCCAATGAACCACTAGAAAACTGGAAGTGGCGCTGTGGCTCAAATGGTAGAGTGCTCACCTTGAGCTGAAGAGCTGAGGGACAGCGCCCAGGCCCAGAGTTCAAGTGCCTCCCCAAGCCCCAACCAACAAAAAAGAAAAGAAAAAGAAAAGGGTTGTGTAAAGAGATAGTCGCTCAACATGGAAGATTCTTCCAGTCACCTTGAACGAGTCCTCCAGACCTCACACACTCTTCCCAGAAACAGAATGGCAGGTTGTTCTCCAGACTGTTCTAAATGCCTTTCCCGGGCCCCTGTGTCGGCTCTTCCTTTCTGCTTTTGGTGTGGCGTTAATTCTCCATAAGTGGCCCTTATTATTCAGCACTTGTTCCCTCTCAAGCACAGTGTTTTCTCCCTGGCGGTGTGTAACCAGGCCAGCTGAATGGCAGAGCACCTCATCCATCACGCCATTAATGGCCCACCTCGGGAGGACGCGCCGAGGCTCACGTTAAGGATAACAACAAGCCACCTTAATCCTTCAGCGTCTGGCCCTTCCCTGGGGGGTCCCTCTCTCCACTCGGCCGGGCCGCTCATACATGGTCATCTGCCGGGATGGACGGGCCGGCCCCGGGGACAGATCCATTCGGGGACAGCCGCTCGGTCTGCGGGACCGAGGTCACCTTCCATCCGGCTGATTCTGTCGCTGCAGTGCATCTCTGCCGCGCCCGGGCAGCACCCTGTCCTCAGACTCTTCCAGCTCCACAGCCCTGCAATCCCAAACTGCCGCAACACAATCCAACATGGCACACCGCCACCAAGACCTCCAGCCCGTGGGGTGGGGGTGGGGACGTGGGCACAATCCAACATGGCACACCACCACCAAGACCTCCAGCCCGTAGGGACGTGGGGCCCTTCTGCCTCCGTTTGAAGGCACAGCCGGAGGTTGCACGGGTCACTTCCTGTGGACAGAGTGTGTACATGGCCCTAGCAGCACGTCTCTGCAAGGGCGATTGTGGGAGTAGGCCATGTGGAGCAGATCCTCACGTGCCAGGAGAGAAGGGCCCAGCAGAGCCAGGGAACCGCTGGGCATCCCTGCTGCAAGAGCCGAAGGAAAACCAAAACTGGTTTCTGCATGGTAGAAGGTGTCTGAGTCCCAGCAAGAGTCCAGATGATCTGTGAAAGCCAGGCCAGCAGGGGCTCATGCAGACAGTAGCAGGAATGGACTTCCAAAGCAAGGGCCAGGAGGAGACAGGAGAGCTGTCCAGCTCTGCGGGACGTGTGTGTCTAAGGGCATCGTTTCCATGAGCCGGGAACCTGTCGGTGCTCCCTGTGAGGGAGATGGGAACAGAGATGACCCTCGGATCTCTCCTCACGCACACCCCACGGGCGCCGGTGCCTGATCCACCAATCAGAACCGTAATGTCTCCTCACGCACACCCCACGGGCGCCGGTGCCTGGAGCCTCTCCTGGGCCCAGGACCCAGTTCCTTAGTCTTTTACCCACGTGTGTTCTTGACTCTGCCTCTGAATTGTTGGAGCCCTAAGGAGCTCTTGTGAGACAAGGTCTTTGGCCGTCCCCAGGGGTGGCGGTGAGGAGCAGAACAGGGAGGCCGGAGGGGAGAAGAGGAAAGCACAAGTTACCTTCTCCATTTTTACCACCGGCTTTTTTTATTAGCCAGGCCGAGCGGGTGCTAGGCGCTGTTTGTGGTGGGAGTTGTAAAACTTGACAGGCAATTTGGTAAATCAAGACAGCCAGCAAACGTCTGCCGAGGGTGGTAGTGTTCACCGGGTCCCGTTGTTCCTGTGAAAACTTACTTGCAAGCGGGTGCGGTGATTTTCCATTGTCCCCGGTTAAAGGGGATTGCTTACACAGCTGTCCCACTCGGAACCCCAACTGCATTCCACCTTTTGCCAAAAATCATAAAAGAGGGAAGACATTAAAATAAAATCACAAAACCACCTCACATGCCTTGAAGTGGCTTCAGCCCTCCTGGCCCAGTGCTGCTGCTGCTGCTGCTGCTGTTGTTCAGCAGTGACTCTTCTTTGATCAATTATGGGTCTTTTTCATTCCAGAAGATTCGCACAAGAAGTGAAGGGAAGGAGGGAAAGCCTATGGGGATAAAAGTATTTCAAAAGCTTGCCACAGGCCAGAATGGAGCGGGCCGGAGTGGGATGTTCTCATCAGAAAGCTCCTTGGCACCCGAGAAACAGAAAAGCAAGAAGAGCGCAAAGCCGCCGCAGCCCTGCCGCACGCTGCGCGCGGGGGTGGGGGGGGGGGCGGCCGCTCTGCTGCGGAGCTGGAACACAGCCACGCGGGACACACGGCGCGGCGCGTTGTCAATTTCCTCTCCAAATAATTAACAACACTTGAGTGCCTTCACACATCTTGTTGTGACACGCACGTCAGGGAGACGCAGCTCTGGCGACAGGGCTCGGGTAAGAAGATGCCTTCCACAATGTTCTTTGGGTTTTTTTTTTTCTTCCTTTTTTAAAAAACAAATGTTCATTACCCTAATAGATGTTCTTGCTGATGCCCCGAGCAGAAACCACATGGCAGCGGCCTAGGAAAATCTCTGACACAACATGCAGATCAGGGTCCGGGGTCAGGGCCGGGTTGGTTTGGTGGCACCTCGAACCCAGGAGCCCCACGCTCCTGCCCCACGCTCCTTGCTCCCTGCTGCCCTGCTGCCTTGGGTGGGCGGCACCCGCTCTGGCTCGCGAGACGATGGCCGCACCTGCCGCGCTCTGTTCGGGCTCTGACGGGCGGCCGGGGCGGCATGGGCTCACAGGGCAGCGCTGTCTCTGGTCGGGCCCTCTGTCACTGAAGGGCAGTAGCACCGGCATGCGTGACACACCAGACGGGACCCTGGAAGCGTTCCCACCTGCAAGGCTTCACACAATGCGTGGCCCACGGCTCCCGGCAGCACAGCCATGCGTGAGGAGGAAGAGGAGAGGGACGCAGGCCAGCTCCCTGTCCCAGGAGCCCCTGGTCCCCTGGGGCGTGGGGTGGGCAGCCCTTCGAGTTAGCCAGGCCTCTGCTGCAGCTTCCCAGAAGCCTTCCTACATCCGGCCCAGAGGGCGCTACGGTAGCTCCCAGGACCCAGTGCAGCCTCGCGACGCCGGCAACGCGTCTGCCAGTCATTCCCGTCACACCATTCGACCTCAGCCAGGGCCGTGCGCCAGCGTCCACATGCAAGAGAAAGCATCACCTCACCTCCGAACAGCCTGCAAGCCGGCGTCCTTTACCTCAGACAAAAGGCAGCCATGAAGAGGAAATGCAATGGAACTCTTGGCCCGAGGCCCGCTTCCTCTCCTTCTCTCTGAATGCCCCCAAGAGCGCCTCTGCCTGCATCCTCACACTTATGAACGGAAGGCTGCGTCTGAGACCACAGTCCAGGTCCCAGGATGAGGGGAGCAGGCTGCACCCCCTCTCCAGGATGAGGGAGCAGGCCGCACCCCCCTCCCCAGGATGAAGGAGCAGGCCGCACCCCCCTCCCCAGGATGAGGGGAGCAGGCCGCACCCCCCTCTCCCCAGGATGAGGAGAGCAGGCCGCACCCCCCTCCCCAGGATGAGGGGAGCAGGCCGCACCCCCCTCTCCCCAGGATGAGGGGAGCAGGCCGCGCTCACCGGAGGACACGGCGCTTCTCGCGGCCTGGCTGGCTGCTGCACTGTGCACACGGCCTGCCCCGGAGCGTGGGCCTCCATGGCCTCCTTCCCTGGGCCTCCGTGGCCTCCTGCCCTGGGCTCAAGGCCTGCATGCAGAGGCTGCGGTGTTGTGGCGGGTCTTCTCACTGCTCATGACCTCTGCAGGTTGCAGCTCCCTGAATTCTGCTCCAAGGCTTGCTTTTTCTGCTCACGCCACCACCAGAAAAGCTCTTTTCCATCTGCCCAGATGCACCTGTACCCGCCACACTCGCCTCTTCCCTTGTTAGACATTAGGAAGGATTTCAGGGGGACCAGCCTTTCCTTCTGCGGCGTTACCCCGGGTTGGGAAATTTAAGTAGTTTCCCTAAAGGGAAAAAGGAAAAGGTAATCGAAAATTATAGGGGAAAATCATGGAAACGTGACTCCAAACAGAAGTGACTTCTGGTTTGGGGGAATTACCTATGTCCTGCTTGTGTGGCGACAAATAAACCCAAATCCCAAAGGCCAGGTGGTGGAACACTCGGGCTCAAAGCCACCGTGCTGCCTACGGCAGGAAGCAGGGGCTGGGTGGACCTGCACTGGCCTCAGTGGACCTGCACCAGGCTCGGTGGACCTGCACCAGGCTCGGTGGACCTGCACCGGCCTCGGTGGACCTGCACCAGGCTCGGTTCGGTGGACCTGCACCGGCCTCGGTGGACCTGCACCAGGCTCGGTGGACCTGCACCGGCCTCGGTGGACCTGCACCAGGCTCGGTGGACCTGCACCGGCCTCGGTGGACCTGCACCAGGCTCGGTGGACCTGCACTAGGCTCGGTGGACCTGCACCGGCCTCAGTGGACCTGCACCAGCCTCGGTGGACCTGCACCGGGCCCGGTGGACCTGCACCGGCCTCGGGGCCTTGGGCTGGCAGCCGCCGACACATCTCAGGCCAAGGCGCTGGCCTCTGTGCCACTGGCCCAGTGGGTCTAAGCTGAAGTGGAGAGGAAGAGGAGGCCGGAACAAGGCAGGGGGTGCACAGGTTCCCAAGCAGAGAGAAGCCGCCACCCCCCCCCCCACGCCTGGACCAGAAGTCCAAATCTCCCCACGCCTCGGTGAGTTCCAGTCATACCGCGGTGGTTGCTGCTACACGGGTGGAAAATGCACGTGTGGAAACCACGCGTGTGAGCAGTGCGGGTGTGGCGGGTCCCCGTCAGCCAGCGTGGCGAGAGGCACGCCCGATTCTCCAGCCGCCAGAGAACACGGCGCTACGGGCAGGAGCTCTGAAATCAGCACTGCCCTGCTCAGACGCTGCGTCTCCGGATTCTCTTACAAAGGGTAGAGGCGTCTTCACGGGATGCCGGGTGGCTGGCGGGGGCGGCTGAGCTTTCCTCCAGAGACAGAGTTCTCTTCCCCCGTAGGCGACCTGTTGCCCAGCTCGCCGCCCTGGCTGGAGTCTGTGTCTGCAGCTTTGTCTTGATAGTGGTTGGCACATGGGGGTCATCACTCCTGGGGTGGGGCTGCCCGGGGTGTGGGGCTGCCCGGGGCGTGGGGTGTGGGGCTGTCCGGGGCGTGGGGTGTGGGACTGCCCAGGGCGTGGGGTGTGGGGCTGTCCAGGGCGTGGGGTGTGGGGCTGTCCAGGGCGTGGGGCG
>NW_012267282.1:1766485-1776203 GCF_000151885.1 Dipodomys ordii | reverse complement strand
CGTGGGGCGTGGGGCGTGGGACTGCCCGGGGCGTGGGGTGTGGGGCTCCGCAGCACCCACAGCCCTGCCCTGCACCCTCCCCAACCCCCACTCTGGCAGCCAGGAATGTGGCCTGGGGGCAGGACTACCCTCCCTCACCCCAGATGCCAAGAGTGCTGTGGAGAAGAAAAAGAGGGTGGGGGCGCCAGAGAGGGGCGTTTGGCTGGGTGGGGGCAGGGTCACCGTGCACAGCACCCAGTTGTGAGTGGCACACAGCTCTGCTGGGTCCACGGCAGGAATCCTCTCCGCCCTCCTTCACCTGCTTGCTTGCTTCCTTCTTTCCTTCCTTCCTCACTCTCTTCCTTTTCTCCTTCCCTCCTCCCTTCCTTCCTCTCTCTCCTTTCTTCCTTCCTCCTTCCCTCCCTCTCGTCCTTCCTCCTTCCTTTCTTCTCTCCTCCCTTCCTTCCCTCCCCTTCCCTTTCTTTCCTCTCAAGTTCAGCAGAAGACAGGTGGAGTTTGAGGTCCGGTGAGCTCCCAGGCTCAGCCGGACCCGCAGATGCGCAGCCTGGGTCCTGGCGGGGCCGCTCTCCACCTCTCCCTCCACCAGCGTAAGGGGAAGCGTTTCCCTCTGCTTGGCAAAAAGACTTAGCAATATGTCAGAGCTCACTTTGACTTTCCTTTGAAGAAGATTGATTTCCATGAGGACGGTGACAGTGCCCAGGCTCCTTAACTTGGAGCCTCTTCCCAGTCTTTAGAACGCAACGTTTTCTGCGATGGCAGCCGTCCAGGCTGTGAGAGGCACATGAGCCCAGCTGGGCTGTATTTCGGAGCCGGGCAGCTGACGTCAATTTTCCTGACTTCCCATCTTCTCTCTTACTGCATTAGCTCAAGGGGCTGGCGCGGGGCATCCTGGTGCCAAGCCTTCACGGAGCAAAGTTGGGAGGAATGGAGGAAGCAGATGTTTGATTCTTGTTCTCTGAAGAGATGAATTGGGCGTGATGTCCAGCTGATGGTTCTGAGCCATTTAGGAAAGCCTGGGAGGGGATTGCGTACGGAGGGCGGAGGACACCACTGCCCACCCCTCGCTGTCCCGACTGTGGCTGCCTGGGAGTGACCAGAGAGGGGCAGGAATCACAGCGCGGCCTCAGGCCTCAAGGACCACGCGCCCTTGTGAGGGAGGGAAACATGCCAGAGGAGACTGGCAAAATTCACAACCCGTTCAACAGATGCTGAGTCTTGAGAATAAGACAAAGACAAATGGCCCGATGGAAATTTGGTGAGTGATACACAGGCCTTTCCCTACCAACGGAAGTAAAAGTTGCTCGCAAACTAGCAAAAACGGTACTCCTGTTTAACAGGAACTGAGGAGACGCACACACAAAAAGTGTTGTTAATGGATTTCAAGCTGGGCGCCAGTGGCTCACTCCCAGCTGCTCTGGAGGCTGAGCTCTGGGGCCCTCAGCTCCTAGCTCCCATTAACTTTCAAAAAAGCCAGACACAGAGCTGTGGCTCAAGGGGTAGAGCACTAGCCTAGAGCAAAACAGCTCAGGGACAGCACGCAGACCCTGAGTTCAAGCCCTAGGACTGGTGCACATGTGTGTGGGGTGCACGCACACACACACACACACACTAGCAGGATTCCACGTCTGTGGGTACAGTGCTAGCTCAAGCATCTAATAATCTCACGTACCGAGACCTGTGGGGTTGTAAATTGGAACCGACATTTTGCAGAGCAATTTGGGATCTTCTCTTCAATTTACAATTGCCCTCTGCATTGGATACCAGAATGCCACGTCTCGGTGGCCACTCCAGAGGGCTCGGTCATCGTCCCCTGGACTTCACTGGTTGCAAGAATTAAGGGAAAGATGTGAAAAAAGAGCCGGAAGTTCACCTGCTGGTTAAATCCCCGTGGATGGCCCGACATCTTGGCTCCTCGTCTCCTAATTATGTCGTTTTTGAGCATAAAATTCAATCCATAGATGTCCTTCGGGTGGTTGTGCGTGCCGGCAGATATGGAAGAACATCTCAGAAAATGCAGTGACAGACAGTGCAACTGGGGAGCAGAACCGGGGAGGGGGGGAGAAAGCTGGGGAGGGGGCCGCAGTGAGCAGGCAAGCAGGGCTCCACGCCAAAGGAGCGCTTTGGCCGGGTGCTGCGGCGGACCCGCTGCTCCCCGGATGCCAGGTGGGGCGGCTCTTCCGCAGCCGGGCTGGGAAGCTGCTCTCTGCATGGCTGCTCTTGTGGTCATCTCCTCCCTGCGGTCCGGGCCGGGGGAAGGGCTCCCAAGGGAGGCCGGAGCGGCCAGGCCGCACACGGCAGCTCCGAGATACCGGGACAGGCTGCTTCACAGCAGGAGGAACCGTATTAACACATCACCTGTCCAGTCTGTGCGCCGGGGCTTGCTGGTGTGCCCGGGCCCCCGGGGCCTCTGCTAACGGCGCAGCAGGAGTCGGGCCTCCAGGAGCGATAACTAGACAACACAGCTGCTTCCACCCAGGAGAACAAGAAGCCGCAGGCGCGTGGCTGGCGGGACCCCGTGCTTTAGTGTAATGAACAGCGGCCTGCGTGACACAGTTCTTACTCCCAAACCCTGAGAAGGCCTCATGCACGCCACTGGCTGGCCGGTCTCCCAGAGCCACAGCACCACTTCCAGTTTTCTGGTGGTTACTGGGAGACGAGTCTCACGGACTATCCTGCCCAGGCTGGCTTTGAACCACGATCCTCAGATCTCAGACTCCTGAGTAACTAGGATGACAGGCGTGAGCCACTGGTGCCCAGCTAGACAGTTGTCTAAGTATTGCAAAGGGAGGGAATGGAAGCGCAGAGCACTGAGCAGGGCGGGCTGCTCGGAGGGTGGTAAAGGCGGAGGTGCTGTGGGCTGCACGAACCCCAGCCGCCTCTGCCTGGTGAAGAAAACCAGTCAGGAAGGACAAATACCCGACTCCCATGTAGAGAAGGCCGCAGCGTGGGGGGTGGCAGGGCGGAACCCCAGGCGGAGGGCCGGGATCGGGACAGACGCCAGCCGTGCCCAGCACCGAGCGCTGAAATCACCTCCAAGTGGCTGAGTAGGCTGTTTTTATACCATTTGTGTTTTGCCATCATTGAGAATAAATAATGGCACAATATGTGTGTGAACGTGGAGCCAGTCTGAGCAGCTGCGTAGCGGGAGGGGTCTGGGGAGCTAAATGCTGGGGGTGGGAATTGGATGTTGGCGAACTCGGAGGTACGCCATTACTTTGCTGCTTGACTATGGTTTGTGTCACCTTTTTAACTGTCTTGAAATGTCTTTAAAAAGGGCTAAATGTTACCAAATAGGCTTGCTTTGGCAATATATAACAAATATATACTATCTGCTCACGTGTAGATGGTAGTATGTATTTATATTGCTGTATTACTTTACAAATGTACAGTATGTCTTATGGAGATATACTTAGCAGTGTATATTTAGCAATCTGTGACCTACTTTGCAAGACTAAAATTCTGTTCTGTTATGGTTAACAGGATTATTGGCTGTGGGGCAGAATGCAACTTGGGCTTGTACTTTTCCACTGTTACATAAGCAACTAGAGCCTCCCAAGTGCCATATGTTTCAGTATTCCCCAGCGGTGTGAGACCAGCCTTTGCACCCGCCGCGCTCCCCCTCCCTCTGTCTTTTAAAACAGTTGTGGGGGGAAACGGTGGCGCCTTAAGCAGGAAGCTCCACTGATGGGTGGAGAGGCAGGCAGGTGCCTGTGCTAGTAACGCTGTGTGCTGCAGGCTGTCCTGCGTGGGGAAGAAGCCCCGCAGCCAGGGCCCCGTGTCCATGGTAACCTGTCCCACCTTCTCCCCAAGCTGATTAACAACGGCACCTTCTGCAGATCCGGGTGTACAGTGAATAACAGACTTCAGGTTTTTACATGGGTGTGTGTATGTGTGTGCATGCTTGTGAGAGAGAGAAAACAGAGACGGACAGAGCAAGAGATGAGAGGGGCCTGCACGGAAGTCAGAGTTGGGCAGATGTGGGCTTGGGTCCCGCTCTGCAGAGCCGGCCCTGGGTCTCGGAGGCCCGCGTGGTGTGTGCGGCCAGGCCCCCTCCCTCGCAGGGTTGTGTGGGGCCTGTGGGGCCCTGTGCAGGCCAGCGCCACAGACGGGGGTCTGCACTGCCCTTCCCATTAACCCAGCTACCTCCCACCCACTGAGGAATTCTGAGGAGGGGAGGCGTGCATGGCGGTGAAGGTACATCTCGGCTCCTCGGTGCTGCCCCGGGGGTGTGAATTTCCAGTTATCTCCGGTGTTTATTTCTCTCAGGCTGGGCTGCAGGGCCACGGGACCGTGAAGAATGCTGGCGGCGCAGTCGGAGCCCTGTGCCATGGGCTGCCTCTACTGAGTTAGGAAGGAACCCGCCACAGAAACCCTGGCATGGGAAGCTGTGGGATAACGATGCAGCCGGGCGAAGCGGGACCCAGAGCCCCCGTGCCCCGTGCCCCGCACAGCCCTGGTCCCAGCCGGGTGAAGCGGGGCCCAGAGCCCGGTGCCCCGTGCCCCGCACAGCCCTGGTCTCAGCCGGGCGAAGCGGGGCCCAGAGCCCCCGTGCCCCGCTGGCCTTGGGCGAGAGGCTCTGCCCCGCACAGCCCTGGTCCCACCCTGCCCGTGCCCCCGAGGGGAAGGCCAGGCCGAGGATGGAGCCTGCACCCTGCCAGATCTCCTGAGCTCTGTCAGGAGCCAGGGCCCACGCCAAGAGCCTTGCACGACCTCAGAGCGTCTGGCCCCATCGAGCCTCGCTTCTTCGGCCTTTCCTGTCCCCTCCTTGAGCTCAGAATCGAAACTCTCTGAGAAACCACTCTTCCTTGCTATGCTGTCTGTTTGCAAACCTCCTTGCATGTGATAGACTTGCAGCCGGTCTTTTCTGAAAGGAAGAGTGTGTTGCAGGGCCGATGAAGGTAGCTGGAGGCCCTCCCGGCCCTCCCCGGGGACCCAGCACGGCCACCCCACCGCCAGACAAGGCAGGGAGGGGGAGGGGCAGAGGGCCCGCGGTCACCCTGGCCCGCTAACGCTTCCTGCGAGGAGGGCTGTGGGATTGAAACCATTTTTCAGCAAGATGATGTTTTCCATTTCCAGTGTGAACACAGCATTATTCAATTCCCCTCAGCCTGTGGGTCCAGGGAGCGCCCTAAACAGAGTTTACTCTGAGACGAAATTGCAGCCTTTACACTGATTTCTCAAAGGATGCGGTTCATTTCAGCCTCTTTACTCTCTATTCGGGCTGTTTCCAAGACACCTAAGAATGGCTTTTTCTAAATTGGAGGTCCCCTCGGATGGCCTGGCTAAACAACTCCGGCTTTGAAGGGCTCAGCTCCCGGCCCTCCGTCTCCTCCGTCGGAGGGGAGCGGGAGGGGCTGCGGGCAGCCAGGATTCCAATCCAAGGAACTGGGGGGAAGACAAGACTCCCTGGAGAACAGAGGGGGAAGATCGTCGTCCTGAGCCTACATTTATTTATTTTTTCATCTCCCCCTCCCCCGCCCGCTATCTGATTCTCCTGCTGTGTCTGGTGACAACTGGAGGAGAAGAGATGCATCTTGTGCCGTCCACCTGCCTTTGGACCGGCCACAGTTAGAACACAGGGCCCAGGCAGAAGAGAGCAGGTTTCATATGGCTGTAGCTGACCCAGCGGGGCAGGGACCTCTTTGGAGGCTTGATTGGCTCCAGGCTCTGGGTCCCCAGTATGTTCGTGATGAGCAGGAAGAGTCTGTTGTCCAGGGAGGTAGATTACGTATCCTCCTCTTACAGAAAAGGAGACGGAGGTCAGAGGATGCACGAGTCACACCCGAACAGGTGCGCCGGGCAGGGTTGTTGGATTGCAAAGCAACAGAAACCCACTCTGGCAGAGGTCAGCAAAGGAGTGCAGCCAGTGGGTGCAGAGGTCACAGGGTGGTTAGAGGCAGCAGGAAAGGCTGCGGGTGAGCAGAGGCTGGGGCACAGCCCCCAGCCCAGGGGGATCGTGCATGCCACGACCTCACTCGGTCTTGCTTTCTGGCTTCCTTCCTGGCCCCAGGAAGGTCCCCTCCCCCGGCTCCCCTCGCCAGCCACGCAGAGCCTGGTGCGCTCCATCGCGCTGGCATTGGAGCCAGTTACCACCAGAACTGGACCTCCTTCCCAGCCCCGAGTAACAGGAGCCACAGTCCCGCAGACACGGGCGTCAGGCAGCCGCGCTCGGGATGGGCGGACGTGGATGACAAACGCTCCGTGCGTCCATGCTTCAAGTTTTCCCAGTCCTGGTCGCGGCTGTGCTGGTCACACTGGCTGCTTTTGATGGGGACCTGAGGCACCCGGGGCAGGAGGGAGGGACCGCCCCCGCCCGGAGCAGGCCAGCCCATCAGACGGGCGCATCACCCGCGACTCTCCACCGAAGCTGGACGCCCGCACCCGTTACCCCGCATGGCGTCATCTGAACGGTCACAGATGGAGATGGTAGTCTCCTCCACACGCCGGTTCTTTTCAGACATCTTGTTTTCTCTGGGGGTTTTCAAGGCACCGGAAAGTGGCTTTTCCTCTCCTGGAGGTGCTGAGCTGCTAGGACCCTGGGTTGAGCCCACGGGACGGTCTGGCCGGGATTCTCCACCCCCTTCTGGGGGGCCCCTGGAGATCAGCGCTCGGGTCCGCAGGTGCAAGTTGGATGTGGCAGAGCTTGGCTTTCTGTGGGTTCTGGAAGGGTCAGAACAGCTGTGCGCTTCGGCCCGCAAGCACAGGTGAGGCTGGCTTTGTGGCTCCTCCCTCCGTGGCCCTCAGCACCTGGAGGTGAAGACTCCTGTGCTGAGAAGAAGAGAGCAGAGCCAGTTGTGTGAAGAGCCAGGGACACCAGCAGGGCCTCGGCTCCATCTCCAGCCGGGGCCTCGGCTGCCCCTGGGCTGCCCGGAGGGGTTCCATCTCTCACAGGTGACCAGGCTCCCGGGGCCATCATTCCTTTCCTTGGAGGTGGTAGCCTCTCCTTCTTGCTGGTCACCCTGTCTGCCTTCCTGTTCCGTCAGTGCCTCGGTCACTGGAGAGAACCCTCTGCGAACATCCTGCACGGGCCGTGGGGAGGCGCGTGCCGCCCTGCCGTGCTGCTGCGGCCGTGGACGGCGGCGTGCCGCCCTGCCGTGCCGCTGCGGCCGGGAAGCCCAGGCCCAGCAATTCGCCAGGACACTGCGGCCCGCCTCAGGGCTTCGTGTAGATGAGACTCCCACCTTGCACCCACTGGATTTGACATTCCCCAACCTAAAGGAAGAAGAGCAGGCCAGTGGCTCACGCCTGTCATCCTAGCTACTCAGGAGGCTGAAAGCTGAGGATCACGGTTCAAAGCCAGCCTGGGCAGGAAAGACTGTGAGACTCTTACCTCCAATAAACCACCAGAAAACTGGAAGTGGCACTGTGGCTCAAGTGGTAGAGCGCTCTCCTTGAGCTGAAGAGCTGAGGGACAGCACCCAGGCCCAGAGTTCAAGCCCCATGACCAACAAAAAAGAAAGAAAGAAGAGCAGACAGAAAATAACAATAGTACACTAACCCCGGCTGCCCATGGGGTGCCCTAAGCACCTTCTCTAAAAAGAAAAATGACACAAGAGACCACCACAAGCCAGTTAGTTGGGTCTGGAGAGGGGAGAAGACGGTCTCTGAGTAGCATTGGGTGCCAAGCTTTGGTGACGGCCTCCCTGAAGGCAGGCTGTGAGCAGGAATCCGCCGGGGTGAGCGCTGCGTGCACCCCCCCCCGTGCCGGTGCCCCTGAGGCAGAGGCTGTGGTGTGCCAAGAATTGGACGGACTCCCCAGCTCCAGCGGAGCCCTGCCCAGGCGGAACACGACATCGCACTGGACGCCAGAGATGAGAGCCAGGGAGAGATGGAGCCCAAAGCCTGCCGGCCGGCCTGAACAGGAGGGCGTCCCGATTCACCCTGTCCTTCACACAGAAAACAGGAAGTGAGCAGTAGGTTTCTGGGAACTCCATCGGGTGCCCCCCTCCACACGGGCACCAGAGATCATTTCTGTGTCCCTCGCACACATGCATGCCTGGCACACATTCGTGTCTGGCAGATAGGTGTTCTGTGGGTGGATGGGTGATGGAGGAGGGGACCTTCTGTTCTAAATGTGAAAACTTTCCCCAGGTCCCTTTTGGGGACTTTTTGTCTCCGCAGTTGGTCCCGCCACCGAGACCCGCAGCCCATCAATTACAAACATTAACGGTAAATTACACTTTTGCATAGTGAATTCAGCCTCCTCATTATGTATTTAGTAGAGCTTAGCAGGCATAAAAATTCAGTAGCGAGCGTTGGAGCGGCTCCAGCGTCTGTCCTCTGTGATATTTGGGAAATGCAAAGTTTTCGGCGGGAACTCTCACGCATGAGTTTCTTCCTTGGACTTTCTCCAGCGGGCCCCGCGTCTCCCTTGCTGCTGGAACCGGTTCAGCCCTTCTGGAAAAGCTGATAGCTTCAAAGGACGCCTTCTGTCTTCTCCAGCGAGGCAGAGATTCCCACTCTGCTCCTGAGGAGAAATTAATATTCACCTGACCAGCGGCAGGAAAGAGCGGTGTGACTGTCAGGGTGCCGGGCTTCCGGAGCCCGCATCCATGATTCATTCGGCAAGTATTGGTCACGCGCCTCCCGTGGGCAGTGCGGTGCTGTGCCCCGTGGTGGGTGGAAGGGCACAGCTCACTCCGGAGACAGAGGAGCCGCCAGGGCGGGTCCGTGCCCCGTGCCCTGTGGCTGAGTCCAGGAAGTGGTCTGGTGCACGCGGAGTCCTGGCAACGGGACCCGGTGTCGCGATCGAGCCAGCAGTGGAATGGGTTGGCTGCTGTGGGTGAGCCACAGCGGCCGTCGAGTGCAGATCCCGGAGAGCAGACAGGAATAGGCCGGGGCAGGTGGATGACCTGGGGCTGTGATAAGGAAGGAGGTTGGTAGCCAGACACGGGTGCCTCACGCCTGTCATCCTAGCTACTCAGGAGGCTGAGATCTAAGGATCACGGTTCAAAGCCAGCCCGGGCAGAAAAGGCCATGAGACTCTTATCTCCAGTGAACCACTAGAAAACCAGAAGTGGTGCTGTGACTCAAGTGGTAGAGTATTTGCCTTGAGCTAAAGAGCTGAGGGACAGCACCCAAACCTAGAATTCAAGACCCACAACCGACCAAAAAAAAAAAAAAAATAGGAGGAGAAGGTCTGTAACACTCAATGTTAGCCCCATGCCTAACTCTCCAGCATTTAAAAATCCTGAGATCTGAGTGTCACCTGCTGATTCGGATTTTGCGTGTGGGGCCCAGACCGAGACCCAGCGTCCCCCCCCCTCTGCGCGGCGGTGATGTGCACCCGGGGCCGGCCCTGCGTGGTGGGGGGCCCTGCGTGGTGGGGGGCCCTGCGTGGTGGGGGAGCCCCCCCCCGCGGCGGTGATGTGCACCCGGGGCTGGCCCTGCGTGGTGGGGGGCTGCTCGGCTACTCACGAGGGCTGCAGTTGTGTAGCAGGAGGTCACTGGCCTCGCCGTGCCGTTCGGTAAAGGGTTCCCGTCCTTGCTTATCCACCCGCGTCTTTAGGCGCTGGAGACAGAGGGACAGGCGGCTGGTTTGCTTTTCTAAGTCCATCCTGGGAACCAGGCCCACCTGTGCTGAGAAACGGGGCTGCTTCGGTCCCTTGACTCATCCCTTGCCCTTCATGCCCCTGCTGCTGTGTGCTGTGTGCTGTGTGCTGTGTGTGCTGTGTGCTGTGTGTGCTGTGTGTGCTGTGTGTGCTGTGTGTGCTGTGTG
>NW_012267282.1:1758815-1761065 GCF_000151885.1 Dipodomys ordii | reverse complement strand
TGCGTGGTGGGGGGGCCCTGCGTGGTGGGGGGAGCCCCCCCCGCAGCGGTGATGTGCACCCGGGGCCGGCCCTGTGTGGTGGGGGGCCCTGCGTGGTGGGGGGGCCCTGAGTGGTGGGGGAACCCCCCCGCGTGGCGGTGATGTGCACCCGGGGTCGGCCCTGCGTGGTGGGGGGCCCTGCGTGGTGGGGGGCCCTGCGTGGTGGGGGAGCCCCCCCCGCGGCGGTGATGTGCACCCGGGGCTGGCCCTGCGTGGTGGGGGGCTGCTCGGCTACTCACGAGGGCTGCAGTTGTGTAGCAGGAGGTCACTGGCCTCGCCGTGCCGTTCGGTAAAGGGTTCCCGTCCTTGCTTATCCACCCGCGTCTTTAGGCGCTGGAGACAGAGGGACAGGCGGCTGGTTTGCTTTTCTAAGTCCATCCTGGGAACCAGGCCCACCTGTGCTGAGAAACGGGGCTGCTTCGGTCCCTTGACTCATCCCTTGCCCTTCATGCCCCTGCTGCTGTGTGCTGTGTGCTGTGTGCTGTGTGTGCTGTGTGCTGTGTGTGCTGTGTGTGCTGTGTGTGCTGTGTGTGCTGTGTGTGCTGTGTGCTGTGTGTGCTGTGTGCTGTGTGTCCTGTGTGTGCTGTGTGCTGTGTGTGCTGTGTGCTGTGTGTGCTGTGTGTGCTGTGTGTGCTGTGTGTGCTGTGTGCTGTGTGCTGTGTGTGCTGTGTGCGCTGTGTGCGCTCTGTGCGCTGTGCGCTGTGTGTGCTGGGTGCGCTGTGTGTGCTGTGCGCTGTGCGCTGTGTGCGGTGTACACTGTGCACCGTGCACCGGGAAGGGGGCTCTGGGAAAGGCCCGCCCCCTCACTGCCCGACACACGGCACCACAGGCTGCAGCCTCTGCTAAGCCTAAATCTCTCCCCTGCGCGTGGGCACGCGGGTGTGGGGACCTCGGACAGCGTCGCGTGGGTTGGGCGTGGGGGGTTGCCGGCTCTGGACCTGTCTGGCCAGGGGCTCTGGCTCTGTCCTCCCTCTTTGTGCTCGCCGTCTCTTCCCCGTCGTGTCTGGTCATGTGGAGTCATACGTCCAACCTTCTTTGCTCTGCCCGTCAGTCCGGCATGCACAGCCCCGGGCCGCGGAGGGGTCTGGAGAGCACAGGCTCCCCTGTGCGGTGGGGAGGGGTGTGAGTCTGCACACACACACACTCGCACACACACACACGCACACACACACACGTGGAAAGGCACGTGACGCAGAGTGCATCAGCCACGCCATGGGGCTGAGGGCTCTGCTGGGAGCGACTTTCCTTCCAGAAAGCTCCTTCCTTCATTTTCTAAGCCCAACAGTGGCTGATAACTCGAAAGGCAAACCCCCTCCAGCCCCCAGCCCCACGGTGGGATGTAACATCCTTTGTGGGGTTTTGTTTTGTTTTTAACACATTCCCAGACTCCATTTTCTCACCAGTTAAAGTCCAGTAGTCAAGAGCTTTGGTAAATTGGATCTCCAGTGATCCAAAGTTTATTGTGACGATTGGGGGAATGTATTTGCTTTCAAGTAAGAAGGGTTTTTAAGCCAATTTTGAAATGTTTCTTTCAAGAGTTACTGCAGTAAATTCACAGTATTGATCCTAGGGAGTTGTGACTCTGGGTCACCTAAGTGTGTCAAGTCCTCTCTCCATTACTCCAGCAGCACCATAGCCCCCGCTGAGCCGGCCCCGGGTCACGGCCTGCTCCGCTGTGGGCAGTGCAGGGCTGGCCAGGCCTGCAGTGGACGCCCCGTCTCCCTGCAGGGGTCTAGGTGCATCGGAGATCGAGTCTAACAGGCGGGGCTCTGAGTAAGCGCACAGCTCACAGATTTGAAGGACTCAGGCTCCCTGTGAGTGGTGGGGGTCGCTCCCGGGGGACCCGGCCAGCCTCTGCCGGTCCACTCTGCAGACCCTGGATGCAACCTTGGGATCCAGTCCTGCTGAGGACAAGACCAGCTGATGTTTGGGGAGCCTCTGGTCTCCGACAGAGCCTCCGTCCCCACACAGCCTCAGATCTCAGATCGGGCCTCCGCCCCCATACAGCCTCCAATCCCCACACAGAGAGGCTGGTGTGCTGTCTGTCGGGTCGAGGCTGAAATTGTAAGGTCCTCCTATTTTAAAATCCAGTGGTTCTAGGGAAGGACCAGTTCCAGCCAGTCCAGGGCAGTCTATACACACATACACACACACACACACACACACACACACACACACACACACACACACACGCCCGCCCTGCACTCTCCA
>NW_012267282.1:1742870-1757345 GCF_000151885.1 Dipodomys ordii | reverse complement strand
CCCGCCCAGCCCCTGCCACCCTGACACTGCCGTACGGTGCCCGCGCTAGCTCACCCCACGAGGTCGCGCCACGCAGCCAGACGCGCGCTTGTGTACCTTCTCCTGAGGCCCCTCCCCCCTCCCTTCGCTTTTGCTTCTGGCTTGGCTTTCTGCCCCTTCATGACAGAAGGTTGTGTGCTCACGCGTGCGTGCCTCACCTGAGCTGCCCCACGCCGTGCCAGCCCCAACCAGGCAGCGGCCACGCTGTCAGCGCCTGGAAGGAAGCCCGGTGCCCCGTGGGTACTGAGAACGAATGAGTGAATGAATGAATGATGCTCCATGTCCGTCGTCCCCAGCCACACAGGAGCAGGGGCGGGGGTGGGGGCGACACCCCCCGCACCGTGCGAGCCCCCACCAGGTAGAAACGAGTCCATCAATACTCCTTGCCTGAATTAACGCGGCCTAACGGAGACAAATGGTCCTTATTGTTGGTTCTTTGATTGCGGTGCCAAGGCGAGCATTAAAAACTGTCAGCCTCTATTCCCAGTCCCGTAATTACGCCATCATTTGAAGCAGGTTAGACCATTGATCTACGAATAAATTAACAACTCATTTGCGCTGTTGTCACCGTGGGGGCGGGGAGGGGTGTTGTGGGAGGACACGGGGAAGCGTGGTCCGTGGACACGGGGGGGACACGGCACGCGTGTGGGGCCAGCTTTACAGACTTGCACGTTCGTTTTCCAGTTGAAGAAGAGGGCAGGAGCTCCCCAGGACTCAGACAGCGGCCCGCATCGCAGGCCTAGGAGGAAGTGGGGAATCTCTTCTTCTGTTCAGAAACAGGGTTCCGTCTAGCCTCGGTCGTCCGTGGCCTAACACTCCGGTGTTAGCGTGAAGGCAAGGGCTTGCTTGCTGCTGTGCATGTCCGGCTTCCTTAGCGAGTGGCCTGGGTCTCGTCTCCTTCCCTCGGAAGGAGCTTGGGGAAGGCCGCGTTTGCTAGCAAATCTTCTTCCCCCACGATTATGGTAGTGCCAACTGCACGTGCGTGTCACTCACAAAAATGACAGATCGTGTACGCAGAATGAGTATTTCGGAGAGCTTGCTGCCGCCCATGTGAGCCTCACATCGCCCCAGACCCTCCTCGGCTGGTGTGAGGATGAACCGCAGGCCCCGGGTCACCGAAGGCCACGGAGGAGAGCGCGGACCCCCGCGGAGCCCCGAGCAGGGAGCAGGGCAGGCAGCCAGCGCCTCTCATACCAGGGATTCTGGAAAGAAGCGTGGACGGAACTGCCCGCCAAGATGCCTTTCTGAGAGCCTTCGGTGGGCGCATCTGAATGAGAACTGATCTTGGTATTTTGCTTTGGAAATTAATATAAGGCCAGCTAAAAGAAACGGGATTTTCCCTGCATCTGGGGTTTACAAAGATCGGAACCCGCACCTTCGCGAATTTCACTGAACGGTGCTCCCTTTCCTGCACGTGAGCACACGCATCAGTCTGTCAGCATCACACGTGAGCCCTGCGCTCCCCAGGCTGCAGGGGTGGTGTGAAAGCCCTCGGTGGTGTGGACAGACTCCTTCCTTCCTTTCTCTGTGGTCGTCTGAGGGACAGAGCACGGTCCGCTTCTCTCCCAGGCTTCCTATTGCCTAGTTCGCTGGCAACTCTGTGTAGGACAAGGGATGAACAGTGCGATCCGTGTTTGTGCTTAAGGTTGAATCTGCACGCGGCGGGGGCCCCGGGGGCTGGAGGATGTCTCCGCCGGGTCGAGAGGTAGATTCCATCCTTCCCGTACTGCTGTCCCCCAATGTACCCTGCTGGAGTGGCGTCACGTTCCAGAAGATTCTCAGAAATGACCAGGAGACAGGCTTGCTGAGAGTGAAGTGGAAAGTAAGGAGGGAAGAAATGAGGCGAGGAGAGTGCTCTCGGGAGTCAGAGACACTGCGCTGGGAAGAGCCGCCCCTCGCACCCAGCACCCAGCACCTCCCCGGTGCCCCCAAGAGCCGTCTCACACAGACCCGGCTGTGGGAAGCGGGTGAGCGGTGGAAAAGCCAGGGGGAAGAAGACCCGATTTTCCTAAGAGGGAAGTATTGCGTGCTTGTAATCGCGTGTATTTGCTCACAGAAAGGCCTGTTGCTATCATTTTTGCAACATCGGAGTCTCCCTACCTAAGACCCTTCTCTTTTTTCTTACTTTTTCGGGTGATGGTGATGGGCAGGGAGCCTCCGGCCATCCTGAGGTCTGACTCCTCTCCCGTTTCTCTTAATCTCGGTGTTAGAAGGGACAGTTCAAGGAATACGAGCCCCACAAGCACTATGTGAAAATGACATCGAAGAAGTGAGTACGAGCCGAGCCTTCCACCGGCAATCAATCCAAATGTGAGATGTGATGGAAACGGGGGAGCTGGTGTCGCTCGTCCCCAGGGAATCGCAGAGAAAGCCCCCGTGAAGCCACCTCTGCTGAAGAAGCCGGGTGGAAAAAGCAGTCGACCCTGGGCTGGCGGCACACCGTGGGTCCGGGCGCCTGGCTGGCATCAGAGAAGGTCTCAGCACAGGAACGTCGCCGTCTGAACCCTGCCCACGTGAATGGCAGTACTCACATGGGCGGATCACGGTCCAGAACCACGCGGTTCCCGCATGATCCGTGCAGAGTCTTGAACCCTGTGGCTCTCAGGTCTCTGGGACTGGCCCACGTGGCCCTCAGCAGGTGAGAAATTAGACCAGTGGATGGGCAGGAAGGAAAACCACTGCTGTCCCCTCAAACAGCCTCAACCAAAGAAGCCGGACGCAAAGGAATCACCTATTGCAGGATTCCATGTTGTTAGGAAATGAACTTTCCAGAAAGGGCAAAATCATGGAGACAGGAAGCAGATCTGCAATTGCCTGGCCAGATTTAGGAGCAGAGATTAATTGAAAATGGCCCGTGAGAACTTTTTACTGCTTCGTTTGTCCTTTGTTTGGGGACAGTTGTCCCTGGCAAGCCCGGGCTGGCCTCAGACGTGGGATCCTCCTGGCCCTGCCTCCTGAGCGCTGGGATTACAGGCGTACACCACCATGCCTGGCTCCTGTCACTCCTGTGTGCTGGAGAGGGTGTGAAACCAGTGTTGCAGAGATACATAGACACACCAAGTTGCTACGGTTCACATCCCCGGACACTTAGTGTGATTACATTTCATTTCATTGCAAGGGTGTTTTGTTTGTCCTGAGAGGCTCTGATTCCGTCCACAGCTGCAGGACCGTGAGCTGCGACTCGGATCTGATGAAACACCACACTTTGCTTCTTCCAGGTAAAGCCTGGAAACAAGGGCCATTTCTTTGTTGGGACACACCACGTTGCTCACCACCTCTGCCGCATTGCTCATCTCCGCCACTAGGGGGAGGTCAGCCATTATTTATGTGATGGGGCTGGGCTCCCCGGCTAGTGTCGGCCCAGGACGATGGGTGGGGTGTGCGGATGGGTTTGGCAGCCTTGGAAGGGAAAAGGAGTCGTCTCTGCTGATGAGAGCCATGAACTTTCTGCTCTTCACTGTCAGACACTGTAGGAAGCCAGACGCTCCCAAGCGGCTGTGGGTTCTGGCCCTGTCTCGGGCCTTGGGAAAGCGCAGTGTGGTGCCGGATGGAGTGTCTGGTGGACCACAGAGGCGGGGTTCCTGGGGCCCAGCAAGCCTCACAGACAGCCCCTCACCCTGTCCTGGGTCGAATCTGCTCAGCCAGGGCGCGAGCCTGACCATCAGTCCTGCCATTCCCTTTTGCTCATTTCTGTGTTCAGAACCCTGAGCCCCGGCTGATAAAGGCTTTCTGGCTTCATGGGCACCAGGAACCCTGCTTCTAAACTCCAGGCAATGGCCAGACCACGTTTCTCTGCCAGGCATCGCCCGCTCACTGCCAGGGCCGCTGGTGGGGCCCAGGTGCGTTGGGTTCATCCCACGGCCCGCTGGTGGCTGTGCTGACCAGCCTGGCTGCCCCGCTGCTGGCCAGCTCAGGCACGGCTTCGTGATCTCACCTGGTGTGTCTGCATCAGATGGCCCAGCGGTCCAACTCACACAGTTCTAAGGACCCTGATTATCCAGAAAAACAGAAACAGAGAGACAGACAGAATGAGGGTGGGAGGTAGAGGAGGGAGGGAGGGAGATAGAAGAGAGGGAAGGAGGGAGGGAGGGAGCGAGCGAGCTGGAGGGGTAGAGTGGCACCCTGTCCCCTGCATGGCCCCCAAGGACCCCGTCATTTGCACTTGCACTTCCCTGGTTGTCCGAGCTCTGGTCTGTGATCATCACGCCTCAGGTGGAGAGGAATCCAGGTGTGGCGGTGCAGAGCACGTCTTTCCCTCTGGTGTGTGCTTGGGGTGAGACGGGCCCGGTAGCACAGCATTCCACACCCTCCCAGCCCTGCCGGAGCGGCCATGCCTCAACTCCGACTCCAGACCTCCTCGGCCGGAGTAGTAATGACCTGTTCCTCAGTGACAGGAGAATACAAAAAGCAGCAGGGACGCCAGGTCCGGGGCAGTGAAGAGCATGTGTCCCAGCTTGCCCCCTTTCTTGATGGGGTTGCAAGACACTTTGCGTTTCTCCAGGATGTGGGTACCGCTCATTCCCCACGCCGCCCCGAAGGACAATTCGGGTAATGATTTGGTTACGGCACTAGACCTTCTGAGAACAGCATCTGCCCAAATTGAATTGCTTTCTTGTTTTAAATGCATACTGTGGAATAGCTTCTCCATCTTGTGTTAGCAGCAAATTGACAGCTAGGTAAAGTTTGTGTCCTGCACCCGGCTTCGCACCGTGAGGGAATTGGAAGTAAATGAGGACGGAGGTGGGTTTTCCCGGAGCAGCACACAGAGTGCTCTGCGCCCGGACTCTGCAGAGCTGTCAGCGCGTGGCCTCGGGGAGGGAGCAGGGTCTGCTCAGCTACCTTCAGAGAGGAGCTCGACGCCCTGGTTAAGTGGCCGGCTGTCCCGCGCGCCAGCTTGCCTCCCTGGACAGAGGGGGGAAGGAAGAGGGAGGGGGCTTTAAACTCCCCCGTCTCGGGTACCGTGTTTCTAGCAGGATGGCTGCTGTGCCCTCTGGTGCCACAGAGACCCTGCGAAAGAGTCTGGAAGTTCAGCGGTAGAGCCGCTGCCTAGCAAGCGACAGGCCCTGAGCTCACACTCAAGTGTCACCAAAAGAGAGTCGTGCTTTGAAGCTCGTCACTGACGACCTTGATCGGAAGTGACAAGAACACGCAGAAGGACCCCCCCCCCAGTTCCAGAAAGAATCCTGCCTGACACTGGAAGCTCAGCCACCAGGGGCGCGCACCGGGGCACTCAGAGCTACCAGGTAGCGTGGGACAGGCTGTGGCCAATCAAAACACAGCAGAGAGTAACTCTGGCCAATCAGAAAGGAAGGAGCGACCCAGCTGACCAATCAGAAAGGAAGGGGCGACCCAGCTGACCAAAATGATGCTCACGGGTGACACGGAGCCCACGCGTGTCCACGGTGATGTCCTCGGTGGGAAGCCAGCGCCTCCGCGTGCCAGAAGCAGCCCTCACAGAGGCCGCTGCGTGCAGGGAAGAGAGCCAGCTCCAGAGAGGGCTGGCGCTGGCCCAGCCGCGCTCAGCACTGGCCTCTTCCATCTCTGCCCTGGACAGAGACCTCGGGCCCGATGGCGTTGTGGAACGTCTCTGGGAATGACATGAGGGGCAGAGCTCTGGGACCACCGTAAAGGGAGACGCATAGATCCACTGCATCGTCCTGACTGGTGAGGAGGAGCTCAGCAGCAGCCTGCCCCCGCCGGAGGGAGCGCCGTGAAGCCGGTGCCCACGCGCAGCCGTGCACCAGCCACGGACACACCCAGGGCTTCACTCAGCTCCAGCTCGGGGCTGCTTTGCACAATGGAGTGACCTGAACACTGGGAGACTGCAGGACGGGCCTGACTTTGCCCACGGTGGCAAGCAAACCCTTTCTCCTGAACCACACCGCATGCCCTCCACCGGGACAGCTGCGCTCGCTCCCCAGTTCTGTTTTCACATGGGCACGTGGAGGCTGCGATGGGCGTTGGGCTGAATCCGTAGGTTGCCTTTGGTGGAGACATTCAGACAGTGTGACCTGTGTCCCCTCCCGACGGCGGTGCCGGCCAGCTGCCACCGTGAATGGACCTTCAAGGGGATGGTCTCGTGGGAGTTGTCGGTGCCCAGTGAGGCCACGGGTGGGGGCCCAGCCATGCTGACTGGCCTGAGGGAGGGGCGCGGGGGAGGGGAGCAGGAGTCAGAGGCCCCGGGAAGGCGCTGTGAATGGCTGACCCCTTGTTCCTGTCCAGGACTGAGCTGCGCTCCACCATTTCTGTCTTTGCACCCAGTTTTCTTCCCTGCAGGGAGCCCCCTCCCCCCTCCCTTCCCTCCCTGTGCCAGACAAGCACCCCAGCTGCCTCCCGTCCCCTCCCGGACATTTCGGTCATGCTCGTACTCCTGAGTCTTTGCCCCGCTCCGGAAGTAATGCTACACTCCCTTTGTATTTAAAAACTTAAATACAAATTGTGAAACAGCTAAAGCAATATACATTTATGGGAGGGGGAATCAAAGGACAAACGTGCTCTCTCGCAGGCTGAAAGGGTGGTGATTTAAAGTACCCCGTACTGTAATTCTCGGATGCATGATGGGAGGCGTGGGAGAGAAGAAGCAGGGGAGGAGAGGGAGAGGCGCTTGCAGGAGATTGTGCGGGGCTCTGTGCATTCTGCAGAGTCCTGAGGTGATGCTGATGAGATCTGCTGACCCCCGCTGGCCAGCGCTGCCCTGCGGGCTCCAGAACAGAGGCACCTCCAAACACGCCGCAGGAGGCCGCCCGGAGGCCCGCCACGGCGGGCCGCCCGCAGCCTGGGGACACACGGGGGGGGGGATTACACAGAGCCGGCTCTGCTCCCTACACCCCAGTCCAACACACAGCCCTCCCTGTCCAGCTGTGGCCCAGGAAGTTTCCAGAAAACGTGATCGAATGCACTGAGAGTTGTGTGCGCCACACACTCTCTTTGTACATCAGTTTACAATGTACATGCACCCACATACATGCATGCACACACATGTATTTGTAGTTTTTTTTAATTCATCGGGCCTTGAATATTGAGTTTGGTTCTCAGGCCTCCAAGACTGTAAGAAACAACTCTGCTGTATATAATGCGCACAGTGCATGGACTGATAGGACAGGTATCTCAATTAGACAGCTATAGCTCTGGAACACGTAGATCAGCTCCCCGTTTGCTAACCGGGGGGAGGACGTGGAGACACGAGACTAAGGTCATTTGAAAGTGAACAGCAGATCCAGAAAAGGCCAGGGTCACAGGCATGCAATGAAGTGAGCACAGAACCCACAAGTCTGCCCTGCATGTGCTGGAAGCCAAGATGTCCTTCTGCCATTTGACACTTGGGCGGTCTGCTTGAAGCTGCTGTGTCCAGTGAAACATCTCTGAGGTCCAAGCAGCTTGGTCCCGTGCTGTGCAGGTTATCCTGGGGGTTAGGGTAGGATGGATCTGTGTGTGTGTGTGTGTGTGTGTGTCACACACGTGAAGCTGTAGTAACCATCAGGAAGCTAATCACAATTAACCCTCGAGGGGATGCCCTGCTGTAATGAAGCCATTAGCCAAGAAGCAGTCTGAGGGAGGAAATGAAGCCCGAGCCGTGAGCACATTGCTCTGATGAGTCTGGGTTGGACCTGGGGGGTTCTGGGTCAGGTGATGGCCGGAGCTGCCCATCCGCAGACACTCCCGGGACCCAGGCCGCACGCCCACGGCCAGGGGAGGGAGCCCGGCATCCTGCGCAGGTGAGGGAAGATGTCAGCCCGCCCACACCAAGCCTTCTCCCTCCAGCCTCAGTTCATCCGCACTCAAACCTCTGCCTGACACCCCTGCAATACGGAAGACAAGAGACGTCCTTCAGACTCTGTTCCCTTTTGGTGAAGGTCCTAACACAAAGGCTATGGAACGTTGCTTCTAAAGCAGCTCCGGTGCCCGCTGGCGCGCGATCCCCTCCGCCGCACGCCCGGCCCCAGCGGGCTGGGGTCCTGCGGTCACTCGAGTCTGCTTCTCCGGCAGGACACAGAACTCCTGAACACGGCCATCCTCACGGGGAAGACGGTGGCCATGCCGGTCCGGGTGGTGTCTGTGGAGGAGAACAGCACCGTGAGGGACATCTCGGAGCAGGTGGAGTGCAAGTCCGCCGACGAAGACGTCATCAAGGTGAGTGGCTGCCGGGCGCCGGACCCGCTGCGAGCCTCGCGCGGCCAAAGTCCCCTCCCAGAGTTGCAACCATCACACGCGTTGCTCTTAACTGTACACCCTGCAGGAGGGTCTCGTGCGTTGATCTCTCAGAAGCAGAGTCAGAGGCTGGCCGAGGGGAAGGCGGGGCGCCAGGATGGTGGGCTCGGCCGGGTGGGCGTCTCCTGGGAGAATTCTCCAGGATAGACCCGTCTTCTAGAGGAGAGACATCTTGGAGCCTATGGTGGCCAGGAGAGAAAACTTGGAAGCGAATTTCATCAAGTTCTATGCAGAACCAGACCTTAGCTCCTTACGAATGATTTTGATATGCAGCCCATTACTAATATTTCCAGGAATAGACTCGGTATCCTTGGGGAAATAAACGCATTCAGATTGGAAATTGCCTCCCGGACTGAGCGGGGAGGGGCTGTGCAGGGCTCCTAGCAGGGCCGCGTGGGATCCGAGTCCCAGGAAGAAGCCGGGAGCCTGGGCCACGCTGCCCCGGGCCTGAGCCCGGCACTGCCGGTCTGGCTGCTCGAGGGCCACTCGAGAGAAGTAGTTGGGTGCAAGTCAGGTTTAACCGGTGTTTCCCTGCGGTGGGCCCAGGAGGTATAAGATGTAGTGGGGGGTCATCAAGGATCCAAAGGCTCTGAAGGCTCTGAGATCTTACCCCAGTGCAGCCTGGGAAATCCTGTCACACTCCCACAGCTGCGGGCCGAAGACAGGGGGCAGAGGCAGGGGGCAGGGTGAGACCAGCAGGGTGAGCAGGGCTGAGCTGTGTGCGTGTGTGCGCGCATGTGTGTATGTGCGTGCGTGTGTGTGTGTGTCAGCAGCCATGTTACAGGAGCAGCGTGGGCCCGGGGCACACCTATCTATGTCTTGGGGGTGGCGGGAGTGGGCTGTTTGGAGCACCCCGCACCTGAGAATCCCTGTGCTCCAGAGCTCCACAGGCCCTGGGCACCTGCCGAGGTCGTGAGGGTGGGGGACAGAAAGGAGTCTGGGGACACCGCAAAAGAGGCCCTGGCCGGAGCCTGGTCCTGCTCCGCTCCCTGCCCTGCTCTCCAGGTCACGCGAGTCCGCCGGGGTCGCGCCAGCCCCTCCGCCCGGGGATTTGGTGGCGACGGCTTGCGCTGGCTGAGCTGGGCCCAGCCCTCTCCCTGGGGGAAGCCTCACCTCTCCTGGCCCAGCACGCAGTTCTGTCTCCGTCTGTGTGCCTGCCATTGTCCCAAGGATGCCAGACCAGAGCGCAGAGCCAGCAGAGATGCACAAGGAAGGCTGTTCCCAGAGTTTGTGCCTCTGCCGTTTGTCTCCCGGCACTGCCTCCATTCCCTGCAACCCTTCAGTGTGTGTGTGTGTATGCAGGCACGCACGTGTGCACACACACACGTGATGGAAAGGACACTCCCAGCCGGAGCCATCGGCCCTCCTGGTGAGCTGAGGATGCGGGCTGGATGGTGTCCGGTTGAACCCTGGACACGTGGCCACCCGTGGGTCTGACCCGGCCTCCTGAAGAAACCTTTGGTGACTCCGGAAGACTCCTTTGTCCTCCCTCTTCTTGTCTGTCGCTGGGAGCTCCCGAGAGGACTGTAGTGTGACGAGGCTGGGAGGCAGGACGGAGCACACCTGAAGGAAGGATTCCCCCCTGCACGAGAGCCTGCGCCTTCTGTGAAGCCCGCGTGGTTCCCGCCTCTCACTCAGGACGAGGCGGATGCCTCCGCAGCAGCAGGCCCGCCGGAGCCTCCGGGACCAGGCCCCGCCGCGTGGGGCAGCCCCGCGCCCGCGCTCCTCCTGGTTATTTATACATTCCGGAGAGGCGTGCTCCCTCCCACACACACGCCGAAAGGTAATAAATGAGCGGAGTCAACGGCCTGTAAATTACAACATTGATTAAAGCAGTGATTACTGATAGAACTCTTGCTCGGCTGTTATGCTAATGTCTTCCCGGCTCCGAGACGCTGTGTCCACCCGAATGGCAGGTCTGGGACAGTGGCTGAAATTGGCCTCCATTCTCGATCCGTGTAGACATGTGCTCTAACCTACTCTGGCCGGGAGAGTGAGAAGGCCGAGGCCGAGTTCCCTCCCCCGCCGTCGTCCCTGACAGATGGCGGCCGTCCTCCGGCCCAGCCCTCCCAGCTGCCCGAGCAGACAGAAGCGTGAGAGGCAGGAGACAGTGGATCCCAGAGCAGCCGTGGAGGGGCCCGAGGCTAGGAATGGGGGGCAGGTCACGGAGGCTCATCGCTCAGCCCTGGGCCGGACCCACAGGTCCCCCGCCCCCGGGACCTCCGTCCCTTCTAGGGGACACAGACTAGCACAGAGACAAGGAAACCAGCAGCTCTGTACCGCCTCGCATGCGGAGCCCTGATGACGTCATCACAGAAGCGCTGTGTGCCTGCAGCTCTCCAGGGAGAATTCGCTTTTCCTGTATTCTCACTGGAGTTCATGACCCTACCATGTCAGGAAGCACTACCTGAGAACTTTCTAGAAGCTTTCACATAGATTTTTGTGTCCACTGTTGGGCTCCCTCTCGGTGTCTCAGTCTCCCCCTTTGGCCCCAAATCCGTGATGGTTGCTCTGAAGCAGACATGGAGGAACGGCACCTGCACCTTCCCGTCCGTCCGTCCGTCTGTCCTTCATCGCCCATCTGCATCCATGTGCCAGCCATTCGTCTGCCCATTTATCCATCTGTCTGTCCATCCCGACTTCTTCTCTGCCACCTTGTCCACCACCCCCACCCCTTGGCAGAATCAACCGTGCCAAATCCCGCTTCATCAAACCAACTGCACCGAATCTGGCTTCATCAACCAACTACACCGAATCCGGCTTCATCAAACCAGCTGCACCGAATCTCACTTCATCAACCAACTACACCGAATCCAGCTTCATCAAACCAACTACACCGAATCCAGCTTCATCAACCAACTACACCGAATCCAGCTTCATCAAACCAACTACACCGAATCGGCTTCATCAACCAACTACACCGAATCCGGCTTCATCAACCAACTACACCGAATCCGGCTTCATCAACCAACTACACCGAATCCAGCTTCATCAAACCAGCTGCACCGAATCTGGCTTCATCAACCAACTACACCGAATCCGGCTTCATCAAACCAGCTGCACCGAATCCAGCTTCATCAACCAACTACACTGAGTCTGGCTTCATCAACCAACTACACCGAATCCAGCTTCATCAACCAACTACACCGAATCCAGCTTCATCAAACCAGCTGCACCGAATCTGGCTTCATCAACCAACTACACTGAATCGGCTTCATCAACCAACTACACTGAATCCGGCTTCATCAACCAACTACACCGAATCCGGCTTCATCAAACCAGCTGCACTGAATCCAGCTTCATCAACCAACTACACCGAATCCGGCTTCATCAACCAACTACACTGAATCCGGCATCATCAAACCAGCCACACCCAAAGCTCATCTAAAGCACTGCATTGGGAGAACCTACGCTGAGCCCGTGTGCCGGGCACGGAGGTGGGGCGCGTGTGGAAAGGGCCGGCCGCGCACCGCCAACCCCTCCCCGCCCTGTCTCTGCAGGTGTCCGACCACTGTAACTATGTCTTTGTCAATGGCAAAGAGATGAAAGGCAAGGTGGACGCCGTGGTGAACTTCACCTACCAGCACCTGAGCGCGCCCCTGCACGTCACGGTGTGGGTGCCCCGGCTGCCGCTGCAGATCGAAGTCTCCGACACCGAGCTCAGCCAGATCAAGGGCTGGCGGGTCCCCATCGTGACCAGCAAGAGGTGAGCCTGGCCGGGCGGGGAGGGGGGGTGCAGAGCCATGACAGGGCTGGCTGACTCACCGTCTCTGGCTTGGAAGGGCCAATGCAAAGGCACTGGAATCCCCTGACCCCAGCAGCAGTCCGCCAGGACCAAGGCCCAGGGGCCACCCAGCCCGGTCCTCAGGCTGCTAAATAGCAAGTCATGTCAAACCCAGGTTCTGTCAAAGGCAGGAGGTCGGGATCTGGCTTTCCCAGCCTCCCATGGGATATCCTGAGGATGGATGCAGATTACAGGCGTGAGCACCGGCGCTTGGTCAGAAAATGTTTTAATCTCATAGCACTACAAG
The DNA here is from genome assembly GCF_000151885.1 of Dipodomys ordii. Lineage (NCBI taxonomy): Eukaryota > Metazoa > Chordata > Mammalia > Rodentia > Heteromyidae > Dipodomys > Dipodomys ordii. The sequence goes on along the minus strand of NW_012267282.1, from coordinate 1,745,067 downwards.
GGAATCTGCCTATGTAGATGGCTGCCAGTGATGCTGCACCGTAACCATCAGGGCCATGCCCACGGTCCCAGGCAGGGCCTGCATCCTGAAGAGCCGCAAGAAAAGCAGCAGGCACACAGAGAGGCAGAGCACGGCCACGGGAACATGAAGGCCCGTGGCCTGGTGTGTGGCCGGAGAATGGGCTTGTTCCACACTCCCAAGGGGAGACAACCCAGCTGGGCTCCCATTCACCCCGGCCACTCCCCATCTCTGTAAGCCTGCCTCAGTCTCCCCATCTGGACGTAGGTAGATTCCCTTGTAGTGCTGTGAGGTTAAAACATTTTCTAGCTGGGCACTCGTGGCTCACACCTGTCATCCTAGCTACTCAGGAGGCTGAGATCTGAGGATCTCGGTTCAAAGCCAACCCAGGCAGGAAAGTCTGTGAGACTCTTATCTCTAGTAAACTACATAAAAAAAACCAGAAGTGGTGCTGTGGCTCAAGAGGTAGAGTGCTCACCTTGAGCTGAAGTGCTGAGGGACAGCGCCCAGGCCAGAGTTCAAGCCCCACAGCTGACCAAAAATAAATAAAAACATTTTCTGCACAAAGTTCAGTCTTTAAATTATTTAATTTGTGTGCATTTTAATTAAAATTTAGCCACATAAGGCTAGTGGCTACTTTTGGGACAGTGTGTGCACACAGGAAATATTCTTACTCCTGTGTGTGTTTGTGTGTGCGCGCACATGTACGTGCACATGTATGTGGTGTGTGTGTGCATGTGTGCACGTGCACATGTATGTGTGTGTGTGCGTGTCTGCTGGTGCTAAGGCTTGGCTCAGGGCCTTGCACTTTTTGCTCAGGGCTGGCACTCTACTTGTGGCACACTCTGAGGGCTTTTTGATGGTTAATTGGAGACAGACATTCCTGCCTGAGCTTACAGTGAGCCAAAACCCTCAGGCCTCAGCCTCCTGAGCAGCGAGGATGACAGGCGTGAGCCACCGGCTCCTTGTCAATAACCGTACTGCAGGACAACGGCAGAGCCAGGGCTCCTCCAGCGGCATGGGCTCCAGGTCAGCGCCATCTCCCCGAGGCGGAGACGGGCGCGCACCCAGCTCTCGAGCGCCCTCCCTTCCTGTCCTGCTGTGAGAGCCAGCCCCTTGTCCTCCCCCAGGCCCGCTCGGGACAGCGAGGAGGAGGAGGAGGCAGAGGAGGAGGAGCAGCGGGGTCGAGGCTGCACTCTGCAGTTCCAGCACGCCACCGTGCGGGTCCTCACCCAGTTTGTGTCGGAGGGCGCCGGGCCCTGGGGCCCGCTGAGCTACCTGCTCAGCCCCGACTGGCAGCTGGACATCACACACCTGGTGGCCGACTCCCTGAAGCTCGAGGCTCCGCACGTGGCCACGCTGCGGGACGGCCGGGTGCTGGTGGGGCGGGAGGTCGGCATGACAGCCATCCAGGTAGGCCGCCGTCTGTCCACCCCACGAACGTTGCCTGCATCCTCCCTCCTGCTCATAAACAAAAACACCACCCGGGGGACAGAGGCGGGGCACGGGGCAGTGCTCCCGTGGGCAGGTGCTGTGCTGGTGGGCAGCACGGAAACCCGGTTCTCCCATCAAGAAGTTGACTCAGAATGCAGCCCTTGGGGACCTGGCCCTGGTGGCCGTGTGGTCCTCCCTGCCGGACCTTGGACAGGGAAGGAGTCCTCATCTGGGCGGCAGGGACCTTTCCTTTATAAACACAATGGCTCTGGCTCTTTTAGTCTGTCCGTCTGGGACAGGAGCTGCGAGGGGCGGTGGCCGATCTCCCAGGCAGTGTCCCCAGTGGCTCCACGTGTCACCGGGGTGTGCAACGCCTTTGTCCCGTGCTGTGCGCCCGGGCCCTTGGGAGCGAGACACAGAGGCGCAAGCCCCACATCCCCTGTGTCCCTCGGCCCGCAGGTCCTGTCCCCACTGTCCGACTCCATCTTGGCGGAGAAGACGGTAACCGTGTTGGACGACAAGGTGTCGGTGACGGAGCTGGCTGTGCAGCTGGTGGCCGGGCTGTCCGTCACCCTGCGCCCCAGCGTGGACCGGAGCCAGGCAGTCACCGCCGTGGCCACGGCCGAGGAGCTGCTGCGCTCCCCGAAGCAGGTGGGTGGCAGGCCGCCTCGCACACACCTGGCTCACAGGTGCCAAGGGGCGGGGCCGTGGTGCGGCGTGGGGTGGGGCCGGGGTAGGGCGGGGT
>NW_012267282.1:1738521-1742735 GCF_000151885.1 Dipodomys ordii | reverse complement strand
CGGATGGGGAGGGGGGGATTGGGACGGGGCCGGGGTGGGGCCGGGGCGTGCCCATGCCCGGTCTCTGAGCCACCCTCTCACACCACCCTCCCCACCCCTCCGCCCCGAGCTGAGCCTGAGACGAGGATTCAGTGCATGGCTTTATCGGGTGTCCAGTGCGGGCAGGCACTCCACTCCCGGGAACAGCTAGACACAGGCGCCCGAACACGGGACGCGGAGACCTGCACTCCGCGCTGCACTCCGCGCCAGGCTCCGTGCCGGACTCGCTCCTTTGGAGCGATGCTCTGCTCTCCTAGCGAGGATGGTCGGGCAGTCGGCAGTGAGTTCTCTGACCTTGACAAGGTCGCCGGCCTCCAGGTGTGGACTTCGGCCCCTGCCCCTGCCTGGCAAAGGCCGCGCCCTCTGACCGCCCTCTCCCCGCAGGAGGCCGTGGTCAGCACGTGGCTGCGGTTCAGTGACGGCTCTGTGACCCCCCTGGACATCTACGACGCCAGGGACTTCTCGCTGGCCGCCACCTCCCTGGACGAGGCGGTGGTATCGTCCGCGCGGCCCCGCGCCCCGGGCCAGCCCTCGGTGCTGGCCGAGGGGGAGGGCCAGGGCCCCCTGCTGCGCCTGGACCTAAGCATCGCCGAGGCCTGCCAGAAGTCCAAGCGCAGGAGCGCGCTGGCCGCGGGCGTCGGCCATGTCGCCGTCAAGTTTGGACAGCACGACGCCGACGCAGGGCCGCGCGGCCAGCCCGAGGACGGGGACCTGGAGAACCACGCCAGTGACCGCCGGCCCAAGGGGCCGGACCCAGAGCGCCCGGGCCCGGACGGACGCCCGCAGGATGGCGTCCCCGCGGAGCGGGACGAGGGGGCGCCGCGGGGGGCCCGCGCCACGGCCAGGCCCGCGCCCGACAGCAAGGTGGGCAGGAGCGGACGGACGGACGGGGGGCGGCCGTCGGGGGAGGCCCAGCTCCACCACATCCCCATCGACTTCACCAACTTCCCTGCCCTGGTGGGCCTGCCCAAGGCGGGCGGCGGGCTGCAGCAGAGCAACCCCGGGCCCGGCGCCCGGGGCCCCAGTGACCTGGAGATCGGCATGTACGCGCTGCTGGGCGTCTTCTGCCTGGCCATCCTGGTGTTCCTCATCAACTGCGCCACCTTCGCGCTCAAGTACCGGCACAAGCAGGTGCCCCTGGAGGGCCGGGCGTCCGTGACACACGCGCACGACTGGGTGTGGCTGGGCACAGAGGCCGAGCTCCTGGAGAGCGTGGGTACTGGGCCGCCCCGCCCGGACGAGTGCACCACCGCCGTGGACCGAGGGCTGGGCGGCTGGGAGGAGAGGGACCGTCTGCTTCTCAACGGGGGCACCCAGGTGTCCGCGCAGGCCCAGGTGCCGCGGCCCAGCGGCCCCGGGGGGACGCCGGCCAAGGAGGCCAGGCCCGAGCCGCTGCACTCGCCCACCGCCAAGCGGAAGAAGGTGAAGTTCGCCACCTTCTCCACCACCCCACCCGAGGACGGCTGCTCCCCAGTGAACCCCATCCTCGGGGGCAGCGAGGACATCAAGTGGGTGTGCCCAGATCTGGCCGCAGCTGCGCCCAAGGAGCTCAGAAACTACCTGGGGAAATAACGCCCAGGACCACCTGGTCCTCCCAGGGAGGACGAGGCTGTGAGCTGGGCAGAGGGCAGAGGGAGCGGCCGTGGGGCTGGGCCGCAGCAGCCGCAGCAGCAGCAGCAGCAGTGCTGGAAGGGTGGAGGCCGGGCAGGGACACTTTTGCACCGAGGGGCGTCCTTTTTTAGCGGTAGATGAAGGTGAAGTTTTGGAATTCAGGTTCCCTGGTGCCAGGCGGAGGAGCTGGGCGCTCGGAACCGAAGCACACAGATACGCGAAGCTTATTTTATCGGTCGGAATACAACACAGACAAACTACCAAAAATTATTTGTTAAAAAATGCAAAAAGACAAATAAAAACAGACAAACGATATCCTGTTCATATTTCTAATTTTTAAAAAGCAAAACATAGAAATAGGGCGTGCTAAGAGAGCTTGTCCATTTGACCTCTCCATCCCATCTTCTGGAGTCAGCCTGGGAACTTCAGCCTAGGGAGGGAGACTGTTTCCAGGCAGGGCCTCACCGTGTAGCTCAGGCTAGCCTTGAACTTTTAGTCCTCTGTGTGTTGGCATTACAGGCATGAGCTACCACAGCTGGCCGGAAGAGTCTTTGCTGAATATTGGTTATGTCCTGCGATAGAAGCAAGGATTTTTACATTTTAATTGAACAAGCACATCTCTTTTCCATTCTTCTTTGTACGTGTGTGTGTGACCTTCCATTTGATTAACATTTAATGCTTATTGCTTAGAATCAAGCGGCTTATTTTGCTTAAATGAAATATATATTCCTGTTCTTTAGATGATGTTTTAGAAATAATGCCAGCCAACCCATTATTTAAACTATGACTTTATAGCTTATCTCCTTATCTCCCACCATGGATGGTATTTGCTGGTGGTTGTTATTATTACAGTTTCAGGAAGTGATCGTTGCCCTCTGAGAGAGGTGGGGTTAGTGAGGACCCCTCCCCCACACCACAGGGCCAGGGTCAGAACCCGGCCATTGGTCAAGGCTGCCTAAAGCTGACCGTGCAGGGCTCCATTCCTGTGGGGCCGGGGGAAACTCCTGCTCGAGGAGAACCCAGTCAAACCCAAGAGACAGTGACCATGAGTGATCAGGACAGCCTGGCCTGGTGAGTGGACCACAAGGCAGAACTAGCTTGGCGCTCTGCCTGCTTTTCAACTCTCTGAGCTGGGCAGAGGATCCCGGTGGAAAATTGGAGGATAAAAATCTGTGTTAGGCAGGGCGCCAATGGCTCACCCCTGTCATCCTAGCTACTCAAGAGACTGACATCTGAGGATCACGGTTCAAAGCCAGCCTGGGCAGTAAAGTCCACAAGACTCTTATCTCCAATTAACCACCAGAAAACTGGAAGTGGCACTGTGGCTCAAGTGGTAGAGTGCTCGCCTTGAGCTGAAGAGCTGAGGGACAGTGCCCAGGCCCAGAGTTCAAGCCCCACGACTAACCAAAAAAAAAAAATCCATGTTAGCTTGTTCATAGACTGTGGTTTTGAACAGCAGGACTGTGTGGAAACACAACAAAACTCACTCGGCTCAATTTGCACGCTCATGCACGTGGGCATGCATGCGTGTGTGCCTGGGGACGGTGGCCAGGCAGCCCCGTGTGGGGCAGGGGCAGGGGCTCCGTGTTATCCCGGGGCCACGTGCGGCCGCACCACACGCCCCACGTGCTCACAAACACGCAGGATGGTTGTGTGTGTGTGTGTGTGTTCATTACTCAAATCAGTAGATAAAGCACCCTTGGAGCCTCAGAACCCCAGTTTGGAGCTATAAAAATTGTATTTGTAGCTCACGTTACAGATAGAAGATACTGACACCCACAATGCCAAGTGTCACTAAAATGCTTCCGGCGGCTTCACAAGCCCGTGTGTTGGTGTTTCTTAGTGCACTGATCCCTGAGGTCCTGCTGGAGGGAGGACTGTCCTGGATGGCCACGTGGCGCCCATCGGCGTCCGTCAGACCACTGCCTGCCCCCACATGAGCACCGTGACCACGCCTGAGCACGTCTGGGCACGCCTGAGCGAGTGCAGCTGCTGGCTGAGCGGCCGGGGACCCCACTGCGGCCCCGCCCCCGCCTGGGAGCCCCCACCCCAGCTCAGGAGGCTGGCTTCTTCTTGGAGCTGCTGTGCGTCCTTGCTCAGGCTAGGAGAGCGTTGTGGCTAGGAGCTGGTTGGAGGCTGAAAGCGGGGTTTTAGACCTCACCGCCTGCGTCAGCGTCCCGTGTGAGGGGCTCTGGTCCGGCGCTGCTTCCCGGCCCGCTCCCCCAGGTTCGCCACAGCCGCTGGGCCCGGCCCATGCAGCCGGACGCTGGCATCACCAGCTCCGCCGGGGCATTCTCTGACTCCACCGGGAGCCACTCTGGTCTGCAGTCCCCAAGTCTCTGTGAGACAAGAGACCAAAGCCGTCCTTGGCCCAGGGGAGCCTCTCCGGACAGACTATAAGTGGGGGCGCTGAGGGGGGCCGAGGCTGCACCCCTAAACCGGGTCAATCATCTCGAGCCAGGACCATGATGACCTCTCTGAGTCACCTCAAAAAACCAGAGCAGAGCCAACGATCAGCCTGACCAGCCCTCCCCCATCCTCTCCCCCCTCCCCCCCCCCCCCCC